>NW_028128010.1:0-109469 GCF_965231255.1 Vanellus vanellus | reverse complement strand
GGCAGTGAGAACCAGCATCACTTTTCCCCGCTGGCACCTTTGCTGTGGCAGCAAAAGCTGGACGTTTGTTTTATTTGCTCCAGAGAGCACCGAAAGTGAAAAAAGGTGCTTTTGCGGATAGAGTCCTCAGGAAAACAGAGAGAGCCAAATTGTCTGGGGCATTTGAAGGGGTTCCAGGAGGCAGTGAGAACCAGCATCACTTTTCCCCGCTGGCACCTTTGCTGTGGCAGCAAAAGCTGGACGTTTGTCTTTTTTGCTCCAGTGAGCGCCGAAAGTGAAAAAAGGTGCTTTTGAGGATAGAGTCCTCAGGAAAGCAGAGAGGGCCAAATTGTCTGGGGCATTTGAAGGGGTTCCAGGAGGCAGTGAGAACCAGCATCACTTTTCCCCGCTGGCACCTTTGCTGTGGCAGCAAAAGCTGGACGTTTGTCTTTTTTGCTCCAGAGAGCGCCGAAAGTGAAAAAAGGTGCTTTTGCGGATAGAGTCCTCAGGAAAACAGAGAGGGCCAAATTGTCCGGGGCATTTGAAGGGGTTCCAGGAGGCAGTGAGAACCAGCATCACTTTTCCCTGCTGGCACCTTTGCTGTGGCAGCAAAAGCTGGACGTTTGTCTTTTTTGCTCCAGACAGCGCCGAAAGTGAAAAAAGGTGCTTTTGAGGATAGAGTCCTCAGGAAAGCAGAGAGGGCCAAATTGTCTGGGGCATTTGAAGGGGTTCCAGGAGGCAGTGAGAACCAGCATCACTTTTCCCCGCTGGCACCTTTGCTGTGGCAGCAAAAGCTGGACGTTTGTCTTTTTTGCTCCAGTGAGCGCCGAAAGTGAAAAAAGGTGCTTTTGAGGATAGAGTCCTCAGGAAAGCAGAGAGGGCCAAATTGTCTGGGGCATTTGAAGGGGTTCCAGGAGGCAGTGAGAACCAGCATCACTTTTCCCCGCTGGCACCTTTGCTGTGGCAGCAAAAGCTGGACGTTTGCCTTTTTTGCTCCAGAGAGCGCCGAAAGTGAAAAAAGGTGCTTTTGCGGATAGAGTCCTCAGGAAAACAGAGAGAGCCAAATTGTCTGGGGCATTTGAAGGGGTTCCAGGAGGCAGTGAGAACCAGCATCACTTTTCCCCGCTGGCACCTTTGCTGTGGCAGCAAAAGCTGGACGTTTGTCTTTTTTGCTCCAGACAGCGCCGAAAGTGAAAAAAGATGCTTTTGAGGATAGAGTCCTCAGGAAAGCAGAGAGGGCCAAATTGTCTGGGACATTTGAAGGGGTTCCAGGAGGCAGTGAGAACCAGCATCACTTTTCCCCGCTGGCACCTTTGCTGTGGCAGCAAAAGCTGGACGTTTGTCTTTTTTGCTCCAGACAGCGCCGAAAGTGAAAAAAGGTGCTTTTGAGGATAGAGTCCTCAGGAAAACAGAGAGGGCCAAATTGTCTGGGGCATTTGAAGGGGTTCCAGGAGGCAGTGAGAACCAGCATCACTTTTCCCCGCTGGCACCTTTGCTGTGGCAGCAAAAGCTGGACGTTTGTCTTTTTTGCTCCAGACAGCGCCGAAAGTGAAAAAAGGTGCTTTTGAGCATAGAGTCCTCAGGAAAGCAGAGAGGGCCAAATTGTCTGGGGCATTTGAAGGGGTTCCAGGAGGCAGTGAGAAGCAGCATCACTTTTCCCCGCTGGCACCTTTGCTGTGGCAGCAAAAGCTGGACGTTTCTCTTTTTTGCTCCAGAGAGCGCCGAAAGTGAAAAAAGGTGCTTTTGAGGATAGAGTCCTCAGGAAAGCAGAGAGGGCCAAATTGTCTGGGGCATTTGAAGGGGTTCCAGGAAGTGAGAAGCAGCATCACTTTTCCCCGCTGGCACCTTTGCTGTGGCAGCAAAAGCTGGACGTTTCTCTTTTTTGCTCCAGAGAGCGCCGAAAGTGAAAAAAGGTGCTTTTGAGGATAGAGTCCTCAGGAAAGCAGAGAGGGCCAAATTGTCTGGGGCATTTGAAGGGGTTCCAGGAGGCAGTGAGAACCAGCATCACTTTTCCCCGCTGGCACCTTTGCTGTGGCAGCAAAAGCTGGACGTTTGTCTTTTTTGCTCCAGAGAGCGCCGAAAGTGAAAAAAGGTGCTTTTGAGGATAGAGTCCTCAGGAAAACAGAGAGGGCCAAATTGTCTGGGGCATTTGAAGGGGTTCCAGGAGGCAGTGAGAACCAGCATCACTTTTCCCCGCTGGCACCTTTGCTGTGGCAGCAAAAGCTGGACGTTTGTCTTTTTTGCTCCAGAGAGCGCCGAAAGTGAAAAAAGGTGCTTTTGAGGATAGAGTCCTCAGGAAAGCAGAGAGGGCCAAATTGTCTGGGGCATTTGAAGGGGTTCCAGGAGGCAGTGAGAACCAGCATCACTTTTCCCCGCTGGCACCTTTGCTGTGGCAGCAAAAGCTGGACGTTTGTCTTTTTTGCTCCAGAGAGCGCCGAAAGTGAAAAAAGGTGCTTTTGCGGATAGAGTCCTCAGGAAAACAGAGAGAGCCAAATTGTCTGGGGCATTTGAAGGGGTTCCAGGAGGCAGTGAGAACCAGCATCACTTTTCCCCGCTGGCACCTTTGCTGTGGCAGCAAAAGCTGGACGTTTGTCTTTTTTGCTCCAGAGAGCGCCGAAAGTGAAAAAAGGTGCTTTTGAGGATAGAGTCCTCAGGAAAGCAGAGAGGGCCAAATTGTCTGGGGGCATTTGAAGGGGTTCCAGGAGGCAGTGAGAACCAGCATCACTTTTCCCCGCTGGCACCTTTGCTGTGGCAGCAAAAGCTGGACGTTTGTCTTTTTTGCTCCAGAGAGCGCCGAAAGTGAAAAAAGGTGCTTTTGCGGATAGAGTCCTCAGGAAAACAGAGAGGGCCAAATTGTCCGGGGCATTTGAAGGGGTTCCAGGAGGCAGTGAGAACCAGCATCACTTTTCCCTGCTGGCACCTTTGCTGTGGCAGCAAAAGCTGGACGTTTGTCTTTTTTGCTCCAGACAGCGCCGAAAGTGAAAAAAAGGTGCTTTTTGAGGATAGAGTCCTCAGGAAAGCAGAGAGGGCCAAAATTGTCTGGGGCATTTGAAGGGGTTTCCAGGAGGCAGTGAGAACCAGCATCACTTTTCCCCGCTGGCACCTTTGCTGTGGCAGCAAAAGCTGGACGTTTGTCTTTTTTGCTCCAGTGAGCGCCGAAAGTGAAAAAAGGTGCTTTTGAGGATAGAGTCCTCAGGAAAGCAGAGAGGGCCAAATTGTCTGGGGCATTTGAAGGGGTTCCAGGAGGCAGTGAGAACCAGCATCACTTTTCCCCGCTGGCACCTTTGCTGTGGCAGCAAAAGCTGGACGTTTGCCTTTTTTGCTCCAGAGAGCGCCGAAAGTGAAAAAAGGTGCTTTTGCGGATAGAGTCCTCAGGAAAACAGAGAGAGCCAAATTGTCTGGGGCATTTGAAGGGGTTCCAGGAGGCAGTGAGAACCAGCATCACTTTTCCCCGCTGGCACCTTTGCTGTGGCAGCAAAAGCTGGACGTTTGTCTTTTTTGCTCCAGACAGCGCCGAAAGTGAAAAAAGATGCTTTTGAGGATAGAGTCCTCAGGAAAGCAGAGAGGGCCAAATTGTCTGGGACATTTGAAGGGGTTCCAGGAGGCAGTGAGAACCAGCATCACTTTTCCCCGCTGGCACCTTTGCTGTGGCAGCAAAAGCTGGACGTTTGTCTTTTTTGCTCCAGACAGCGCCGAAAGTGAAAAAAGGTGCTTTTGAGGATAGAGTCCTCAGGAAAACAGAGAGGGCCAAATTGTCTGGGGCATTTGAAGGGGTTCCAGGAGGCAGTGAGAACCAGCATCACTTTTCCCCGCTGGCACCTTTGCTGTGGCAGCAAAAGCTGGACGTTTGTCTTTTTTGCTCCAGACAGCGCCGAAAGTGAAAAAAGGTGCTTTTGAGCATAGAGTCCTCAGGAAAGCAGAGAGGGCCAAATTGTCTGGGGCATTTGAAGGGGTTCCAGGAGGCAGTGAGAAGCAGCATCACTTTTCCCCGCTGGCACCTTTGCTGTGGCAGCAAAAGCTGGACGTTTCTCTTTTTGCTCCAGAGAGCGCCGAAAGTGAAAAAAGGTGCTTTTGAGGATAGAGTCCTCAGGAAAGCAGAGAGGGCCAAATTGTCTGGGGCATTTGAAGGGGTTCCAGGAGGCAGTGAGAACCAGCATCACTTTTCCCCGCTGGCACCTTTGCTGTGGCAGCAAAAGCTGGACGTTTGTCTTTTTTGCTCCAGAGAGCGCCGAAAGTGAAAAAAGGTGCTTTTGCGGATAGAGTCCTCAGGAAAACAGAGAGGGCCAAATTGTCTGGGGCATTTGAAGGGGTTCCAGGAGGCAGTGAGAACCAGCATCACTTTTCCCCGCTGGCACCTTTGCTGTGGCAGCAAAAGCTGGACGTTTGTCTTTTTTGCTCCAGAGAGCGCCGAAAGTGAAAAAAAGGTGCTTTTGAGGATAGAGTCCTCAGGAAAGCAGAGAGGGCCAAATTGTCTGGGGCATTTGAAGGGGTTCCAGGAGGCAGTGAGAACCAGCATCACTTTTCCCCGCTGGCACCTTTGCTGTGGCAGCAAAAGCTGGACGTTTGTCTTTTTTGCTCCAGAGAGCGCCGAAAGTGAAAAAAGGTGCTTTTGAGGATAGAGTCCTCAGGAAAGCAGAGAGGGCCAAATTGTCTGGGGCATTTGAAGGGGTTCCAGGAGGCAGTGAGAACCAGCATCACTTTTCCCCGCTGGCACTTTTGCTGTGGCAGCAAAAGCTGGACGTTTGTCTTTTTTGCTCCAGAGAGCGCCGAAAGTGAAAAAAGGTGCTTTTGAGGATAGAGTCCTCAGGAAAGCAGAGAGGGCCAAATTGTCTGGGGCATTTGAAGGGGTTCCAGGAGGCAGTGAGGACCAGCATTACTTTTCCCCGCTGGCACCTTTGCTGTGGCAGCAAAAGCTGGACGTTTGTCTTTTTTGCTCCAGACAGCGCCGAAAGTGAAAAAAGGTGCTTTTGCGGATAGAGTCCTCAGGAAAGCAGAGAGGGCCAAATTGTCTGGGGCATTTGAAGGGGTTCCAGGAGGCAGTGAGAACCAGCATCACTTTTCCCCGCTGGCACTTTTGCTGTGGCAGCAAAAGCTGGACGTTTGTCTTTTTTGCTCCAGAGAGCGCCGAAAGTGAAAAAAGGTGCTTTTGCGGATAGAGTCCTCAGGAAAACAGAGAGGGACAAATTGTCTGGGGCATTTGAAGGGGTTCCAGGAGGCAGTGAGAACCAGCATCACTTTTCCCCGCTGGCACCTTTGCTGTGCCAGCAAAAGCTGGACGTTTGTCTTTTTGGCTCCAGACAGCGGCGAAAGTGAAAAAAGGTGCTTTTGAGGATAGAGTCCTCAGGAAAGCAGAGAGGGCCAAATTGTCTGGGGCATTTGAAGGGGTTCCAGGAGGCAGTGAGAACCAGCATCACTTTTCCCCGCTGGCACCTTTGCTGTGGCAGCAAAAGCTGGACGTTTGTCTTTTTTGCTCCAGAGAGCGCCGAAAGTGAAAAAAGGTGCTTTTGAGGATAGAGTCCTCAGGAAAGCAGAGAGGGCCAAATTGTCTGGGGCATTTGAAGGGGTTCCAGGAGGCAGTGAGAACCAGCATCACTTTTCCCCGCTGGCACCTTTGCTGTGGCAGCAAAAGCTGGACGTTTGTCTTTTTTGCTCCAGAGAGCGCCGAAAGTGAAAAAAGGTGCTTTTGAGGATAGAGTCCTCAGGAAAGCAGAGAGGGCCAAATTGTCTGGGGCATTTGAAGGGGTTCCAGGAGGCAGTGAGAACCAGCATCACTTTTCCCCGCTGGCACCTTTGCTGTGGCAGCAAAAGCTGGACGTTTGTCTTTTTTGCTCCAGACAGCGCCGAAAGTGAAAAAAGGTGCTTTTGAGGATAGAGTCCTCAGGAAAGCAGAGAGGGCCAAATTGTCTGGTGCATTTGAAGGGGTTCCAGGAGGCAGTGAGAACCAGCATCACTTTTCCCCGCTGGCACCTTTGCTGTGGCAGCAAAAGCTGGACGTTTGTCTTTTTTGCTCCAGACAGCGCCGAAAGTGAAAAAAGGTGCTTTTGCGGATAGAGTCCTCAGGAAAACAGAGAGGGCCAAATTGTCTGGGGCATTTGAAGGGGTTCCAGGAGGCAGTGAGAACCAGCATCACTTTTCCCCGCTAGCACCTTTGCTGTGGCAGCAAAAGCTGGACGTTTGTCTTTTTTGCTCCAGACAGCGCCGAAAGTGAAAAAAGGTGCTTTTGAGGATAGAGTCCTCAGGAAAGCAGAGAGGGCCAAATTGTCTGGGGCATTTGAAGGGGTTCCAGGAGGCAGTGAGAACCAGCATCACTTTCCCCGCTGGCACCTTTGCTGTGGCAGCAAAAGCTGGACGTTTGTCTTTTTTGCTCCAGAGAGCGCCGAAAGTGAAAAAAGGTGCTTTTGAGGATAGAGTCCTCAGGAAAGCAGAGAGGGCCAAATTGTCTGGGGCATTTGAAGGGGTTCCAGGAGGCAGTGAGAACCAGCATCACTTTTCCACGCTGGCACTTTTGCTGTGCCAGCAAAAGCTGGACGTTTGTCTTTTTTGCTCCAGAGAGCGCCGAAAGTGAAAAAAGGTGCTTTTGAGGATAGAGTCCTCAGGAAAGCAGAGAGGGCCAAATTGTCTGGGGCATTTGAAGGGGTTCCAGGAGGCAGTGAGGACCAGCATCACTTTTCCCTGCTGGCACCTTTGCTGTGGCAGCAAAAGCTGGACGTTTGTCTTTTTTGCTCCAGAGAGCGCCGAAAGTGAAAAAAGGTGCTTTTGCGGATAGAGTCCTCAGGAAAGCAGAGAGGGCCAAATTGTCTGGGGCATTTGAAGGGGTTCCAGGAGGCAGTGAGAACCAGCATCACTTTTCCCCGCTGGCACTTTTGCTGTGGCAGCAAAAGCTGGACGTTTGTCTTTTTTGCTCCAGACAGCGCCGAAAGTGAAAAAAGGTGCTTTTGAGGATAGAGTCCTCAGGAAAGCAGAGAGGGCCAAATTGTCTGGGGCATTTGAAGGGGTTCCAGGAGGCAGTGAGAAGCAGCATCACTTTTCCCCGCTGGCACCTTTGCTGTGGCAGCAAAAGCTGGACGTTTGTCTTTTTTGCTCCAGAGAGCGCCGAAAGTGAAAAAAAGGTGCTTTTGCGGATAGAGTCCTCAGGAAAGCAGAGAGGGCCAAATTGTCTGAGGCATTTGAAGGGGTTCCAGGAGGCAGTGAGAACCAGCATCACTTTTCCCCGCTGGCACTTTTGCTGTGGCAGCAAAAGCTGGACGTTTGTCTTTTTTGCTCCAGAGAGCGCCGAAAGTGAAGAAAGGTGCTTTTGAGGATAGAGTCCTCAGGAAAGCAGAGAGGGCCAAATTGTCTGGGGCATTTGAAGGGGTTCCAGGAGGCAGTGAGAACCAGCATCACTTTTCCCCGCTGGCACCTTTGCTGTGGCAGCAAAAGCTGGACGTTTGTCTTTTTTGCTCCAGAGAGCGCCGAAAGTGAAAAAAGGTGCTTTTGAGGATAGAGTCCTCAGGAAAGCAGAGAGGGCCAAATTGTCTGGGGCATTTGAAGGGGTTCCAGGAGGCAGTGAGAACCAGCATCACTTTTCCCCGCTGGCACCTTTGCTGTGGCAGCAAAAGCTGGACGTTTGTCTTTTTTGCTCCAGAGCGCCGAAAGTGAAAAAAGGTGCTTTTGAGGATAGAGTCCTCAGGAAAGCAGAGAGGGCCAAATTGTCTGGGGCATTTGAAGGGGTTCCAGGAGGCAGTGAGAACCAGCATCACTTTTCCCCGCTGGCACCTTTGCTGTGGCAGCAAAAGCTGGACGTTTGTCTTTTTTGCTCCAGAGAGCGCCGAAAGTGAAAAAAGGTGCTTTTGCGGATAGAGTCCTCAGGAAAACAGAGAGGGCCAAATTGTCTGGGGCATTTGAAGGGGTTCCAGGAGGCAGTGAGAACCAGCATCACTTTTCCCCGCTGGCACCTTTGCTGTGGCAGCAAAAGCTGGACGTTTGTCTTTTTTGCTCCAGAGAGCGCCGAAAGTTAAAAAAGGTGCTTTTGCGGATAAAGTCCTCAGGAAAACAGAGAGAGCCAAATTGTCTGGGGCATTTGAAGGGGTTCCAGGAGGCAGTGAGAACCAGCATCACTTTTCCCCGCTGGCACCTTTGCTGTGGCAGCAAAAGCTGGACGTTTGTCTTTTTTGCTCCAGAGAGCGCCGAAAGTGAAAAAAGGTGCTTTTGAGGATAGAGTCCTCAGGAAAGCAGAGAGGGCCAAATTGTCTGGGGCATTTGAAGGGGTTCCAGGAGGCAGTGAGAACCAGCATCACTTTTCCCCGCTGGCACCTTTGCTGTGGCAGCAAAAGCTGGACGTTTGTCTTTTTTGCTCCAGAGAGCGCCGAAAGTGAAAAAAGGTGCTTTTGCGGACAGAGTCCTCAGGAAAACAGAGAGGGCCAAATTGTCTGGGGCATTTGAAGGGGTTCCAGGAGGCAGTGAGAACCAGCATCACTTTTCCCCGCTGGCACCTTTGCTGTGGCAGCAAAAGCTGGACGTTTGTCTTTTTTGCTCCAGAGAGCGCCGAAAGTGAAAAAAGGTGCTTTTGAGGATAGAGTCCTCAGGAAAGCAGAGAGGGCCAAATTGTCTGGGGCATTTGAAGGGGTTCCAGGAGGCAGTGAGAACCAGCATCACTTTTCCCCGCTGGCACCTTTGCTGTGGCAGCAAAAGCTGGACGTTTGTCTTTTTTGCTCCAGAGAGCGCCGAAAGTGAAAAAAGGTGCTTTTGCGGATAGAGTCCTCAGGAAAACAGAGAGGGCCAAATTGTCCGGGGCATTTGAAGGGGTTCCAGGAGGCAGTGAGAACCAGCATCACTTTTCCCTGCTGGCACCTTTGCTGTGGCAGCAAAAGCTGGACGTTTGTCTTTTTTGCTCCAGACAGCGCCGAAAGTGAAAAAAGGTGCTTTTGAGGATAGAGTCCTCAGGAAAGCAGAGAGGGCCAAATTGTCTGGGGCATTTGAAGGGGTTCCAAGAGGCAGTGAGAACCAGCATCACTTTTCCCCGCTGGCACCTTTGCTGTGGCAGCAAAAGCTGGACGTTTGTCTTTTTTGCTCCAGACAGCGCCGAAAGTGAAAAAAGGTGCTTTTGAGGATAGAGTCCTCAGGAAAGCAGAGAGGGCCAAATTGTCTGGGGCATTTGAAGGGGTTCCAGGAGGCAGTGAGAACCAGCATCACTTTTCCCCGCTGGCACCTTTGCTGTGGCAGCAAAAGCTGGACGTTTGCCTTTTTTGCTCCAGAGAGCGCCGAAAGTGAAAAAAGGTGCTTTTGCGGATAGAGTCCTCAGGAAAACAGAGAGAGCCAAATTGTCTGGGGCATTTGAAGGGGTTCCAGGAGGCAGTGAGAACCAGCATCACTTTTCCCCGCTGGCACCTTTGCTGTGGCAGCAAAAGCTGGACGTTTGTCTTTTTTGCTCCAGACAGCGCCGAAAGTGAAAAAAGATGCTTTTGAGGATAGAGTCCTCAGGAAAGCAGAGAGGGCCAAATTGTCTGGGGCATTTGAAGGGGTTCCAGGAGGCAGTGAGAACCAGCATCACTTTTCCCCGCTGGCACCTTTGCTGTGGCAGCAAAAGCTGGACGTTTGTCTTTTTTGCTCCAGACAGCGCCGAAAGTGAAAAAAGGTGCTTTTGCGGATAGAGTCCTCAGGAAAGCAGAGAGGGCCAAATTGTCTGGTGCATTTGAAGGGGTTCCAGGAGGCAGTGAGAACCAGCATCACTTTTCCCCGCTGGCACCTTTGCTGTGGCAGCAAAAGCTGGACGTTTGTCTTTTTTGCTCCAGACAGCGCCGAAAGTGAAAAAAGGTGCTTTTGAGGATAGAGTCCTCAGGAAAGCAGAGAGGGCCAAATTGTCTGGGGCATTTGAAGGGGTTCCAGGAGGCAGTGAGAACCAGCATCACTTTTCCCCGCTGGCACCTTTGCTGTGGCAGCAAAAGCTGGACGTTTGTCTTTTTTGCTCCAGAGCGCCGAAAGTGAAAAAAGGTGCTTTTGAGGATAGAGTCCTCAGGAAAGCAGAGAGGGCCAAATTGTCTGGGGCATTTGAAGGGGTTCCAGGAGGCAGTGAGAACCAGCATCACTTTTCCCCGCTGGCACCTTTGCTGTGGCAGCAAAAGCTGGACGTTTGTCTTTTTTGCTCCAGAGAGCGCCGAAAGTGAAAAAAGGTGCTTTTGCGGATAGAGTCCTCAGGAAAACAGAGAGGGCCAAATTGTCTGGGGCATTTGAAGGGGTTCCAGGAGGCAGTGAGAACCAGCATCACTTTTCCCCGCTGGCACCTTTGCTGTGGCAGCAAAAGCTGGACGTTTGTCTTTTTTGCTCCAGAGAGCGCCGAAAGTTAAAAAAGGTGCTTTTGCGGATAAAGTCCTCAGGAAAACAGAGAGAGCCAAATTGTCTGGGGCATTTGAAGGGGTTCCAGGAGGCAGTGAGAACCAGCATCACTTTTCCCCGCTGGCACCTTTGCTGTGGCAGCAAAAGCTGGACGTTTGTCTTTTTTGCTCCAGAGAGCGCCGAAAGTGAAAAAAGGTGCTTTTGAGGATAGAGTCCTCAGGAAAGCAGAGAGGGCCAAATTGTCTGGGGCATTTGAAGGGGTTCCAGGAGGCAGTGAGAACCAGCATCACTTTTCCCCGCTGGCACCTTTGCTGTGGCAGCAAAAGCTGGACGTTTGTCTTTTTTGCTCCAGAGAGCGCCGAAAGTGAAAAAAGGTGCTTTTGCGGACAGAGTCCTCAGGAAAACAGAGAGGGCCAAATTGTCTGGGGCATTTGAAGGGGTTCCAGGAGGCAGTGAGAACCAGCATCACTTTTCCCCGCTGGCACCTTTGCTGTGGCAGCAAAAGCTGGACGTTTGTCTTTTTTGCTCCAGAGAGCGCCGAAAGTGAAAAAAGGTGCTTTTGAGGATAGAGTCCTCAGGAAAGCAGAGAGGGCCAAAT
Organism: Vanellus vanellus; assembly: GCF_965231255.1. Taxonomy (NCBI): domain Eukaryota; kingdom Metazoa; phylum Chordata; class Aves; order Charadriiformes; family Charadriidae; genus Vanellus; species Vanellus vanellus. The sequence continues at coordinate 98,581 of NW_028128010.1, read as the reverse complement.
TGTCTGGGGCATTTGAAGGGGTTCCAGGAGGCAGTGAGAACCAGCATCACTTTTCCCCGCTGGCACCTTTGCTGTGGCAGCAAAAGCTGGACGTTTGTCTTTTTTGCTCCAGAGAGCGCCGAAAGTGAAAAAAGGTGCTTTTGAGGATAGAGTCCTCAGGAAAGCAGAGAGGGCCAAATTGTCTGGGGCATTTGAAGGGGTTCCAGGAGGCAGTGAGAACCAGCATCACTTTTCCCCGCTGGCACCTTTGCTGTGGCAGCAAAAGCTGGACGTTTGTCTTTTTTGCTCCAGAGAGCGCCGAAAGTGAAAAAAGGTGCTTTTGAGGATAGAGTCCTCAGGAAAGCAGAGAGGGCCAAATTGTCTGGGGCATTTGAAGGGGTTCCAGGAGGCAGTGAGAACCAGCATCACTTTTCCCCGCTGGCACCTTTGCTGTGGCAGCAAAAGCTGGACGTTTGTCTTTTTTGCTCCAGACAGCGCCGAAAGTGAAAAAAGGTGCTTTTGAGGATAGAGTCCTCAGGAAAGCAGAGAGGGCCAAATTGTCTGGGGCATTTGAAGGGGTTCCAGGAGGCAGTGAGAACCAGCATCACTTTTCCCCGCTGGCACCTTTGCTGTGGCAGCAAAAGCTGGACGTTTGCCTTTTTTGCTCCAGAGAGCGCCGAAAGTGAAAAAAGGTGCTTTTGCGGATAGAGTCCTCAGGAAAACAGAGAGAGCCAAATTGTCTGGGGCATTTGAAGGGGTTCCAGGAGGCAGTGAGAACCAGCATCACTTTTCCCCGCTGGCACCTTTGCTGTGGCAGCAAAAGCTGGACGTTTGTCTTTTTTGCTCCAGACAGCGCCGAAAGTGAAAAAAGATGCTTTTGAGGATAGAGTCCTCAGGAAAGCAGAGAGGGCCAAATTGTCTGGGACATTTGAAGGGGTTCCAGGAGGCAGTGAGAACCAGCATCACTTTTCCCCGCTGGCACCTTTGCTGTGGCAGCAAAAGCTGGACGTTTGTCTTTTTTGCTCCAGACAGCGCCGAAAGTGAAAAAAGGTGCTTTTGAGGATAGAGTCCTCAGGAAAACAGAGAGGGCCAAATTGTCTGGGGCATTTGAAGGGGTTCCAGGAGGCAGTGAGAACCAGCATCACTTTTCCCCGCTGGCACCTTTGCTGTGGCAGCAAAAGCTGGACGTTTGTCTTTTTTGCTCCAGAGAGCGCAGAAAGTGAAAAAAGGTGCTTTTGAGGATAGAGTCCTCAGGAAAGCAGAGAGAGCCAAATTGTCTGGGGCATTTGAAGGGGTTCCAGGAGGCAGTGAGAACCAGCATCACTTTTCCCCGCTGGCACCTTTGCTGTGGCAGCAAAAGCTGGACGTTTGTCTTTTTTGCTCCAGACAGCGCCGAAAGTGAAAAAAGGTGCTTTTGCGGATAGAGTCCTTAGGAAAACAGAGAGGGCCAAATTGTCTGGGGCATTTGAAGGGGTTCCAGGAGGCAGTGAGAACCAGCATCACTTTTCCCCGCTGGCACCTTTGCTGTGGCAGCAAAAGCTGGACGTTTGTCTTTTTTGCTCCAGAGAGCGCCGAAAGTGAAAAAAGGTGCTTTTGAGGATAGAGTCCTCAGGAAAACAGAGAGAGCCAAATTGTCTGGGGCATTTGAAGGGGTTCCAGGAGGCAGTGAGAACCAGCATCACTTTTCCCCGCTGGCACCTTTGCTGTGGCAGCAAAAGCTGGACGTTTGTCTTTTTTGCTCCAGACAGCGCCAAAAGTGAAAAAAGATGCTTTTGAGGATAGAGTCCTCAGGAAAGCAGAGAGGGCCAAATTGTCTGGGACATTTGAAGGGGTTCCAGGAGGCAGTGAGAACCAGCATCACTTTTCCCCGCTGGCACCTTTGCTGTGGCAGCAAAAGCTGGACGTTTGTCTTTTTTGCTCCAGAGAGCGCCGAAAGTGAAAAAAGGTGCTTTTGAGGATAGAGTCCTCAGGAAAGCAGAGAGGGCCAAATTGTCTGGGGCATTTGAAGGGGTTCCAGGAGGCAGTGAGAACCAGCATCACTTTTCCCCGCTGGCACTTTTGCTGTGGCAGCAAAAGCTGGACGTTTGTCTTTTTTGCTCCAGAGAGCGCCGAAAGTGAAAAAAGGTGCTTTTGAGGATAGAGTCCTCAGGAAAGCAGAGAGGGCCAAATTGTCTGGGGCATTTGAAGGGGTTCCAGGAGGCAGTGAGGACCAGCATCACTTTTCCCCGCTGGCACCTTTGCTGTGGCAGCAAAAGCTGGACGTTTGTCTTTTTTGCTCCAGAGAGCGCCGAAAGTGAAAAAAGGTGCTTTTGCGGATAGAGTCCTCAGGAAAGCAGAGAGGGCCAAATTGTCTGGGGCATTTGAAGGGGTTCCAGGAGGCAGTGAGAACCAGCATCACTTTTCCCCGCTGGCACTTTTGCTGTGGCAGCAAAAGCTGGACGTTTGTCTTTTTTGCTCCAGAGAGCGCCGAAAGTGAAAAAAGGTGCTTTTGAGGATAGAGTCCTCAGGAAAGCAGAGAGGGCCAAATTGTCTGGGGCATTTGAAGGGGTTCCAGGAGGCAGTGAGAAGCAGCATCACTTTTCCCCGCTGGCACCTTTGCTGTGGCAGCAAAAGCTGGACGTTTGTCTTTTTTGCTCCAGAGAGCGCCGAAAGTGAAAAAAGGTGCTTTTGCGGATAGAGTCCTCAGGAAAGCAGAGAGGGCCAAATTGTCTGGGGCATTTGAAGGGGTTCCAGGAGGCAGTGAGAACCAGCATCACTTTTCCCCGCTGGCACTTTTGCTGTGGCAGCAAAAGCTGGACGTTTGTCTTTTTTGCTCCAGAGAGCGCCGAAAGTGAAAAAAGGTGCTTTTGAGGATAGAGTCCTCAGGAAAGCAGAGAGGGCCAAATTGTCTGGGGCATTTGAAGGGGTTCCAGGAGGCAGTGAGAACCAGCATCACTTTTCCCCGCTGGCACCTTTGCTGTGGCAGCAAAAGCTGGACGTTTGTCTTTTTTGCTCCAGAGCGCCGAAAGTGAAAAAAGGTGCTTTTGAGGATAGAGTCCTCAGGAAAGCAGAGAGGGCCAAATTGTCTGGGGCATTTGAAGGGGTTCCAGGAGGCAGTGAGAACCAGCATCACTTTTCCCTGCTGGCACCTTTGCTGTGGCAGCAAAAGCTGGACGTTTGTCTTTTTTGCTCCAGAGAGCGCCGAAAGTGAAAAAAGGTGCTTTTGCGGATAGAGTCCTCAGGAAAACAGAGAGGGCCAAATTGTCTGGGGCATTTGAAGGGGTTCCAGGAGGCAGTGAGAACCAGCATCACTTTTCCCCGCTGGCACCTTTGCTGTGGCAGCAAAAGCTGGACGTTTGTCTTTTTTGCTCCAGAGAGCGCCGAAAGTGAAAAAAGGTGCTTTTGCGGATAGAGTCCTCAGGAAAACAGAGAGAGCCAAATTGTCTGGGGCATTTGAAGGGGTTCCAGGAGGCAGTGAGAACCAGCATCACTTTTCCCCGCTGGCACCTTTGCTGTGGCAGCAAAAGCTGGACGTTTGTATTTTTGCTCCAGACAGCGCCGAAAGTGAAAAAAGGTGCTTTTGCGGATAGAGTCCTCAGGAAAGCAGAGAGGGCCAAATTGTCTGGGACATTTGAAGGGGTTCCAGGAGGCAGTGAGAACCAGCATCACTTTTCCCCGCTGGCACCTTTGCTGTGGCAGCAAAAGCTGGACGTTTGTCTTTTTTGCTCCAGACAGCGCCGAAAGTGAAAAAAGGTGCTTTTGCGGATAGAGTCCTCAGGAAAGCAGAGAGGGCCAAATTGTCTGGGGCATTTGAAGGGGTTCCAGGAGGCAGTGAGAACCAGCATCACTTTTCCCCGCTGGCACCTTTGCTGTGGCAGCAAAAGCTGGACGTTTGTCTTTTTTGCTCCAGAGAGCGCCGAAAGTGAAAAAAGGTGCTTTTGCGGATAGAGTACTCAGGAAAACAGAGAGGGCCAAATTGTCTGGGGCATTTGAAGGGTTCCAGGAGGCAGTGAGAACCAGCATCACTTTTCCCCGCTGGCACCTTTGCTGTGGCAGCAAAATCTGGACGTTTGTCTTTTTTGCTCCAGAGAGCGCCGAAAGTGAAAAAAGGTGCTTTTGAGGACAGAGTCCTCAGGAAAGCAGAGAGGGCCAAATTGTCTGGGGCATTTGAAGGGGTTCCAGGAGGCAGTGAGAACCAGCATCACTTTTCCCCGCTGGCACTTTTGCTGTGGCAGCAAAAGCTGGACGTTTGTCTTTTTTGCTCCAGAGAGCGCCGAAAGTGAAAAAAGGTGCTTTTGAGGATAGAGTCCTCAGGAAAGCAGAGAGGGCCAAATTGTCTGGGGCATTTGAAGGGGTTCCAGGAGGCAGTGAGGACCAGCATCACTTTTCCCCGCTGGCACCTTTGCTGTGGCAGCAAAATCTGGACGTTTGTCTTTTTTGCTCCAGAGAGCGCCGAAAGTGAAAAAAGGTGCTTTTGCGGATAGAGTCCTCAGGAAAGCAGAGAGGGCCAAATTGTCTGGGGCATTTGAAGGGGTTCCAGGAGGCAGTGAGAACCAGCATCACTTTTCCCCGCTGGCACTTTTGCTGTGGCAGCAAAAGCTGGACGTTTGTCTTTTTTGCTCCAGAGAGCGCCGAAAGTGAAAAAAGGTGCTTTTGAGGATAGAGTCCTCAGGAAAGCAGAGAGGGCCAAATTGTCTGGGGCATTTGAAGGGGTTCCAGGAGGCAGTGAGAAGCAGCATCACTTTTCCCCGCTGGCACCTTTGCTGTGGCAGCAAAAGCTGGACGTTTGTCTTTTTTGCTCCAGAGAGCGCCGAAAGTGAAAAAAGGTGCTTTTGCGGATAGAGTCCTCAGGAAAGCAGAGAGGGCCAAATTGTCTGGGGCATTTGAAGGGGTTCCAGGAGGCAGTGAGAACCAGCATCACTTTTCCCTGCTTGCACCTTTGCTGTGGCAGCAAAAGCTGGACGTTTGTCTTTTTTGCTCCAGAGAGCGCCGAAAGTGAAAAAAGGTGCTTTTGCGGATAGAGTCCTCAGGAAAGCAGAGAGGGCCAAATTGTCTGGTGCATTTGAAGGGGTTCCAGGAGGCAGTGAGAACCAGCATCACTTTTCCCTGCTGGCACCTTTGCTGTGGCAGCAAAAGCTGGACGTTTGTATTTTTTGCTCCAGAGAGCGCCGAAAGTGAAAAAAGGTGCTTTTGAGGATAGAGTCCTCAGGAAAGCAGAGAGGGCCAAATTGTCTGGGGCATTTGAAGGGGTTCCAGGAGGCAGTGAGAACCAGCATCACTTTTCCCCGCTGGCACCTTTGCTGTGGCAGCAAAAGCTGGACGTTTGTCTTTTTTGCTCCAGAGAGCGCCGAAAGTGAAAAAAGGTGCTTTTGGGGATAGAGTCCTCAGGAAAGCAGAGAGGGCCAAATTGTCTGGGGCATTTGAAGGGGTTCCAGGAGGCAGTGAGAACCAGCATCACTTTTCCCCGCTGGCACCTTTGCTGTGGCAGCAAAAGCTCGACGTTTGTCTTTTTTGCTCCAGAGAGCGCCGAAAGTGAAAAAAGGTGCTTTTGCGGATAGAGTCCTCAGGAAAACAGAGAGGGCCAAATTGTCTGGGGCATTTGAAGGGGTTCCAGGAGGCAGTGAGAACCAGCATCACTTTTCCCCGCTGGCACTTTTCCTGTGGCAGCAAAAGCTGGACGTTTGTCTTTTTTGCTCCAGAGAGCGCCGAAAGTGAAAAAAGGTGCTTTTGAGGATAGAGTCCTCAGGAAAGCAGAGAGGGCCAAATTGTCTGGGGCATTTGAAGGGGTTCCAGGAGGCAGTGAGAAGCAGCATCACTTTTCCCCGCTGGCACCTTTGCTGTGGCAGCAAAAGCTGGACGTTTGTCTTTTTTGCTCCAGACAGCGCCGAAAGTGAAAAAAGGTGCTTTTGAGGATAGAGTCCTCAGGAAAGCAGAGAGGGCCAAATTGTCTGGGGCATTTGAAGGGGTTCCAGGAGGCAGTGAGAACCAGCATCACTTTTCCCCGCTGGCACCTTTGCTGTGGCAGCAAAAGCTGGACGTTTGACTTTTTTGCTCCAGAGAGCGCCGAAAGTGAAAAAAGGTGCTTTTGAGGACAGAGTCCTCAGGAAAGCAGAGAGGGCCAAATTGTCTGGTGCATTTGAAGGGGTTCCAGGAGGCAGTGAGAACCAGCATCACTTTTCCCCGCTGGCACCTTTGCTGTGGCAGCAAAAGCTGGACGTTTGTCTTTTTTGCTCCAGACAGCGCCGAAATTGACAAAAGGTGCTTTTGCGGATAGAGTCCTCAGGAAAGCAGAGAGGGCCAAATTGTCTGGGGCATTTGAAGGGGTTCCAGGAGGCAGTGAGAACCAGCATCACTTTTCCCCGCTGGCACCTTTGCTGTGGCAGCAAAAGCTGGACGTTTGTCTTTTTTGCTCCAGAGAGCGCCGAAAGTGAAAAAAGGTGCTTTTGAGGATAGAGTCCTCAGGAAAGCAGAGAGGGCCAAATTGTCTGGGGCATTTGAAGGGGTTCCAGGAGGCAGTGAGAACCAGCATCACTTTTCCCCGCTGGCACCTTTGCTGTGGCAGCAAAAGCTGGACGTTTGTCTTTTTTGCTCCAGACAGCGCCGAAAGTGAAAAAAGGTGCTTTTGCGGATAGAGTCCTCAGGAAAACAGAGAGGGCCAAATTGTCTGGTGCATTTGAAGGGGTTCCAGGAGGCAGTGAGAACCAGCATCACTTTTCCCCGCTGGCACTTTTGCTGTGGCAGCAAAAGCTGGACGTTTGTCTTTTTTGCTCCAGAGAGCGCCGAAAGTGAAAAGAGGTGCTTTTGCGGATATAGTCCTCAGGAAAGCAGAGAGGGCCAAATTGTCTGGTGCATTTGAAGGGGTTCCAGGAGGCAGTGAGAACCAGCATCACTTTTCCCCGCTGGCACCTTTGCTGTGGCAGCAAAAGCTGGACGTTTGTCTTTTTTGCTCTAGAGAGCGCCGAAAGTGAAAAAAGGTGCTTTTGAGGATAGAGTCCTCAGGAAAGCAGAGAGGGCCAAATTGTCTGGGGCATTTGAAGGGGTTCCAGGAGGCAGTGAGAACCAGCATCACTTTTCCCCGCTGGCACCTTTGCTGTGGCAGCAAAAGCTCGACGTTTGTCTTTTTTGCTCCAGACAGTGCCGAAAGTGAAAAAAGGTGCTTTTGCGGATAGAGTCCTCAGGAAAACAGAGAGGGCCAAATTGTCTGGGGCATTTGAAGGGGTTCCAGGAGGCAGTGAGAACCAGCATCACTTTTCCCAGCTGGCACTTTTGCTGTGGCAGCAAAAGCTGGACGTTTGTCTTTTTTGCTCCAGACAGCGCCAAAAGTGAAAAAAGGTGCTTTTGAGGATAGAGTCCTCAGGAAAGCAGAGAGGGCCAAATTGTCTGGGGCATTTGAAGGGGTTCCAGGAGGCAGTGAGAACCAGCATCACTTTTCCCCGCTGGCACCTTTGCTGTGGCAGCAAAAGCTGGACGTTTGACTTTTTTGCTCCAGAGAACGCCGAAAGTGAAAAAAGGTGCTTTTGAGGACAGAGTCCTCAGGAAAGCAGAGAGGGCCAAATTGTCTGGTGCATTTGAAGGGGTTCCAGGAGGCAGTGAGAACCAGCATCACTTTTCCCCGCTGGCACCTTTGCTGTGGCAGCAAAAGCTGGACGTTTGTCTTTTTTGCTCCAGACAGCACCGAAAGTGAAAAAAGGTGCTTTTGCGGATAGAGTCCTCAGGAAAGCAGAGAGGGCCAAATTGTCTGGGGCATTTGAAGGGGTTCCAGGAGGCAGTGAGAAGCAGCATCACTTTTCCCCGCTGGCACCTTTGCTGTGGGAGCAAAAGCTGGACGTTTGTCTTTTTTGCTCCAGAGAGCGCCAAAAGTGAAAAAAGGTGCTTTTGAGGATAGAGTCCTCAGGAAAGCAGAGAGGGCCAAATTGTCTGGGGCATTTGAAGGGGTTCCAGGAGGCAGTGAGAACCAGCATCACTTTTCCCCGCTGGCACCTTTGCTGTGGCAGCAAAAGCTGGACGTTTGTCTTTTTTGCTCCAGAGCGCCGAAAGTGAAAAAAGGTGCTTTTGAGGATAGAGTCCTCAGGAAAGCAGAGAGGGCCAAATTGTCTGGGGCATTTGAAGGGGTTCCAGGAGGCAGTGAGAACCAGCATCACTTTTCCCCGCTGGCACCTTTGCTGTGGCAGCAAAAGCTGGACGTTTGTCTTTTTTGCTCCAGAGAGCGCCGAAAGTGAAAAAAGGTGCTTTTGCGGATAGAGTCCTCAGGAAAACAGAGAGGGCCAAATTGTCTGGGGCATTTGAAGGGGTTCCAGGAGGCAGTGAGAACCAGCATCACTTTTCCCCGCTGGCACCTTTGCTGTGGCAGCAAAAGCTGGACGTTTGTCTTTTTTGCTCCAGAGAGCGCCGAAAGTGAAAAAAGGTGCTTTTGCGGATAGAGTCCTCAGGAAAACAGAGAGAGCCAAATTGTCTGGGGCATTTGAAGGGGTTCCAGGAGGCAGTGAGAACCAGCATCACTTTTCCCCGCTGGCACCTTTGCTGTGGCAGCAAAAGCTGGACGTTTGTATTTTTGCTCCAGACAGCGCCGAAAGTGAAAAAAGGTGCTTTTGAGGATAGAGTCCTCAGGAAAGCAGAGAGGGCCAAATTGTCTGGGACATTTGAAGGGGTTCCAGGAGGCAGTGAGAACCAGCATCACTTTTCCCTGCTGGCACCTTTGCTGTGGCAGCAAAAGCTGGACGTTTGTCTTTTTTGCTCCAGACAGCGCCGAAAGTGAAAAAAGGTGCTTTTGCGGATAGAGTCCTCAGGAAAACAGAGAGGGCCAAATTGTCTGGGGCATTTGAAGGGGTTCCAGGAGGCAGTGAGAACCAGCATCACTTTTCCCCGCTGGCACCTTTGCTGTGGCAGCAAAAGCTGGACGTTTGTCTTTTTTGCTCCAGAGAGCGCCGAAAGTGAAAAAAGGTGCTTTTGCGGACAGAGTCCTCAGGAAAACAGAGAGGGCCAAATTGTCTGGGGCATTTGAAGGGTTCCAGGAGGCAGTGAGAACCAGCATCACTTTTCCCCGCTGGCACCTTTGCTGTGGCAGCAAAATCTGGACGTTTGTCTTTTTTGCTCCAGAGAGCGCCGAAAGTGAAAAAAGGTGCTTTTGCGGATAGAGTCCTCAGGAAAGCAGAGAGGGCCAAATTGTCTGGGGCATTTGAAGGGGTTCCAGGAGGCAGTGAGAACCAGCATCACTTTTCCCCGCTGGCACTTTTGCTGTGGCAGCAAAAGCTGGACGTTTGTCTTTTTTGCTCCAGAGAGCGCCGAAAGTGAAAAAAGGTGCTTTTGAGGATAGAGTCCTCAGGAAAGCAGAGAGGGCCAAATTGTCTGGGGCATTTGAAGGGGTTCCAGGAGGCAGTGAGAACCAGCATCACTTTTCCCCGCTGGCACCTTTGCTGTGGCAGCAAAAGCTGGACGTTTGTCTTTTTTGCTCCAGAGAGCGCCGAAAGTGAAAAAAGGTGCTTTTGCGGATAGAGTCCTCAGGAAAGCAGAGAGGGCCAAATTGTCTGGGGCATTTGAAGGGGTTCCAGGAGGCAGTGAGAACCAGCATCACTTTTCCCTGCTTGCACCTTTGCTGTGGCAGCAAAAGCTGGACGTTTGTCTTTTTTGCTCCAGAGAGCGCCGAAAGTGAAAAAAGGTGCTTTTGCGGATAGAGTCCTCAGGAAAGCAGAGAGGGCCAAATTGTCTGGTGCATTTGAAGGGGTTCCAGGAGGCAGTGAGAACCAGCATCACTTTTCCCCGCTGGCACCTTTGCTGTGGCAGCAAAAGCTGGACGTTTGTCTTTTTTGCTCCAGAGAGCGCCGAAAGTGAAAAAAGGTGCTTTTGCGGATAGAGTCCTCAGGAAAGCAGAGAGGGCCAAATTGTCTGGGGCATTTGAAGGGGTTCCAGGAGGCAGTGAGAACCAGCATCACTTTTCCCCGCTGGCACCTTTGCTGTGGCAGCAAAAGCTGGACGTTTGTCTTTTTTGCTCCAGAGAGCGCCGAAAGTGAAAAAAGGTGCTTTTGGGGATAGAGTCCTCAGGAAAGCAGAGAGGGCCAAATTGTCTGGGGCATTTGAAGGGGTTCCAGGAGGCAGTGAGAACCAGCATCACTTTTCCCCGCTGGCACCTTTGCTGTGGCAGCAAAAGCTGGACGTTTGTCTTTTTTGCTCCAGACAGCGCCGAAAGTGAAAAAAGGTGCTTTTGCGGATAGAGTCCTCAGGAAAGCAGAGAGGGCCAAATTGTCTGGTGCATTTGAAGGGGTTCCAGGAGGCAGTGAGAACCAGCATCACTTTTCCCCGCTGGCACCTTTGCTGTGGCAGCAAAAGCTCGACGTTTGTCTTTTTTGCTCCAGAGAGCGCCGAAAGTGAAAAAAGGTGCTTTTGCGGATAGAGTCCTCAGGAAAACAGAGAGGGCCAAATTGTCTGGGGCATTTGAAGGGGTTCCAGGAGGCAGTGAGAACCAGCATCACTTTTCCCCGCTGGCACTTTTGCTGTGGCAGCAAAAGCTGGACGTTTGTCTTTTTTGCTCCAGAGAGCGCCGAAAGTGAAAAAAGGTGCTTTTCAGGATAGAGTCCTCAGGAAAGCAGAGAGGGCCAAATTGTCTGGGGCATTTGAAGGGGTTCCAGGAGGCAGTGAGAACCAGCATCACTTTTCCCCGCTGGCACCTTTGCTGTGGCAGCAAAAGCTGGACGTTTGTCTTTTTTGCTCCAGACAGCGCCGAAAGTGAAAAAAGGTGCTTTTGAGGATAGAGTCCTCAGGAAAGCAGAGAGGGCCAAATTGTCTGGGGCATTTGAAGGGGTTCCAGGAGGCAGTGAGAACCAGCATCACTTTTCCCCGCTGGCACCTTTGCTGTGGCAGCAAAAGCTGGACGTTTGACTTTTTTGCTCCAGAGAGCGCCGAAAGTGAAAAAAGGTGCTTTTGAGGACAGAGTCCTCAGGAAAGCAGAGAGGGCCAAATTGTCTGGTGCATTTGAAGGGGTTCCAGGAGGCAGTGAGAACCAGCATCACTTTTCCCCGCTGGCACCTTTGCTGTGGCAGCAAAAGCTGGACGTTTGTCTTTTTTGCTCCAGACAGCGCCGAAATTGACAAAAGGTGCTTTTGCGGATAGAGTCCTCAGGAAAGCAGAGAGGGCCAAATTGTCTGGGGCATTTGAAGGGGTTCCAGGAGGCAGTGAGAACCAGCATCACTTTTCCCCGCTGGCACTTTTGCTGTGGCAGCAAAAGCTGGACGTTTGTCTTTTTTGCTCCAGAGAGCGCCGAAAGTGAAAAGAGGTGCTTTTGCGGATAGAGTCCTCAGGAAAGCAGAGAGGGCCAAATTGTCTGGTGCATTTGAAGGGGTTCCAGGAGGCAGTGAGAACCAGCATCACTTTTCCCCGCTGGCACCTTTGCTGTGGCAGCAAAAGCTGGACGTTTGTCTTTTTTGCTCCAGAGAGCGCCGAAAGTGAAAAAAGGTGCTTTTGAGGATAGAGTCCTCAGGAAAGCAGAGAGGGCCAAATTGTCTGGGGCATTTGAAGGGGTTCCAGGAGGCAGTGAGAACCAGCATCACTTTTCCCCGCTGGCACCTTTGCTGTGGCAGCAAAAGCTCGACGTTTGTCTTTTTTGCTCCAGACAGCGCCGAAAGTGAAAAAAGGTGCTTTTGCGGATAGAGTCCTCAGGAAAACAGAGAGGGCCAAATTGTCTGGGGCATTTGAAGGGGTTCCAGGAGGCAGTGAGAACCAGCATCACTTTTCCCAGCTGGCACTTTTGCTGTGGCAGCAAAAGCTGGACGTTTGTCTTTTTTGCTCCAGACAGCGCCAAAAGTGAAAAAAGGTGCTTTTGAGGATAGAGTCCTCAGGAAAGCAGAGAGGGCCAAATTGTCTGGGGCATTTGAAGGGGTTCCAGGAGGCAGTGAGAACCAGCATCACTTTTCCCCGCTGGCACCTTTGCTGTGGCAGCAAAAGCTGGACGTTTGTCTTTTTTGCTCCAGAGAGCGCCGAAAGGGAAAAAAGGTTCTTTTGCGGATAGAGTCCTCAGGAAAACAGAGAGGGCCAAATTGTCTGGTGCATTTGAAGGGGTTCCAGGAGGCAGTGAGAACCAGCATCACTTTTCCCCGCTGGCACTTTCGCTGTGGCAGCAAAAGCTGGACGTTTGTCTTTTTTTCTCCAGAGAGCGCCGAAAGTGAAAAAAGGTGCTTTTGAGGATAGAGTCCTTAGGAAAGCAGAGAGGGCCAAATTGTCTGGGGCATTTGAAGGGGTTCCAGGAGGCAGTGAGAACCAGCATCACTTTTCCCCGCTGGCACCTTTGCTGTGGCAGCAAAAGCTGGACGTTTGTCTTTTTTGCTCCAGACAGCGCCGAAAGTGAAAAAAGGTGCTTTTGCGGATAGAGTCCTCAGGAAAGCAGAGAGGGCCAAATTGTCTGGGGCATTTGAAGGGGTTCCAGGAGGCAGTGAGAACCAGCATCACTTTTCCCCGCTGGCACTTTTGCTGTGGCAGCAAAAGCTGGACGTTTGTCTTTTTTGCTCCAGAGAGCGCCGAAAGTGAAAAAAGGTGCTTTTGAGGATAGAGTCCTCAGGAAAGCAGAGAGGGCCAAATTGTCTGGGGCATTTGAAGGGGTTCCAGGAGGCAGTGAGAACCAGCATCACTTTTCCCCGCTGGCACCTTTGCTGTGGCAGCAAAAGCTGGACGTTTGTCTTTTTTGCTCCAGAGAGCGCCGAAAGTGAAAAAAGGTGCTTTTGAGGATAGAGTCCTCAGGAAAGCAGAGAGGGCCAAATTGTCTGGGGCATTTGAAGGGGTTCCAGGAGGCAGTGAGGACCAGCATCACTTTTCCCCGCTGGCACCTTTGCTGTGGCAGCAAAAGCTGGACGTTTGTCTTTTTTGCTCCAGAGAGCGCCGAAAGTGAAAAAAGGTGCTTTTGAGGATAGAGTCCTCAGGAAAGCAGAGAGGGCCAAATTGTCTGGGGCATTTGAAGGGGTTCCAGGAGGCAGTGAGAACCAGCATCACTTTTCCCCGCTGGCACCTTTGCTGTGGCAGCAAAAGCTGGACGTTTGTCTTTTTTGCTCCAGACAGCGCCGAAAGTGAAAAAAGGTGCTTTTGAGGATAGAGTCCTCAGGAAAGCAGAGAGGGCCAAATTGTCTGGGGCATTTGAAGGGGTTCCAGGAGGCAGTGAGAACCAGCATCACTTTTCCCCGCTGGCACCTTTGCTGTGGCAGCAAAAGCTGGACGTTTGTCTTTTTTGCTCCAGAGAGCGCCGAAAGTGAAAAAAGGTGCTTTTGAGGATAGAGTCCTCAGGAAAGCAGAGAGGGCCAAATTGTCTGGGGCATTTGAAGGGGTTCCAGGAGGCAGTGAGAACCAGCATCACTTTTCCTCGCTGGCACTTTTGCTGTGGCAGCAAAAGCTGGACGTTTGTCTTTTTTGCTCCAGAGAGCGCCGAAAGTGAAAAAAGGTGCTTTTGAGGATAGAGTCCTCAGGAAAGCAGAGAGGGCCAAATTGTCTGGGGCATTTGAAGGGGTTCCAGGAGGCAGTGAGAACCAGCATCACTTTTCCCCGCTGGCACCTTTGCTGTGGCAGCAAAAGCTGGACGTTTGTCTTTTTTGCTCCAGACAGCGCCGAAAGTGAAAAAAGGTGCTTTTGCGGATAGAGTCCTCAGGAAAGCAGAGAGGGCCAAATTGTCTGGGGCATTTGAAGGGGTTCCAGGAGGCAGTGAGAACCAGCATCACTTTTCCCCGCTGGCACCTTTGCTGTGGCAGCAAAAGCTGGACGTTTGTCTTTTTTGCTCCAGAGAGCGCCGAAAGTGAAAAAAGGTGCTTTTGCGGATAGAGTCCTCAGGAAAGCAGAGAGGGCCAAATTGTCTGGGGCATTTGAAGGGGTTCCAGGAGGCAGTGAGAACCAGCATCACTTTTCCCTGCTGGCACCTTTGCTGTGGCAGCAAAAGCTGGACGTTTGTCTTTTTTGCTCCAGAGAGCGCCGAAAGTGAAAAAAGGTGCTTTTGAGGATAGAGTCCTCAGGAAAGCAGAGAGGGCCAAATTGTCTGGGGCATTTGAAGGGGTTCCAGGAGGCAGTGAGAACCAGCATCACTTTTCCCCGCTGGCACCTTTGCTGTGGCAGCAAAAGCTGGACGTTTGTCTTTTTTGCTCCAGAGAGCGCCGAAAGTGACAAAAGGTGCTTTTGAGGATAGAGTGCTCAGGAAAGCAGAGAGGGCCAAATTGTCTGGTGCATTTGAAGGGGTTCCAGGAGGCAGTGAGAACCAGCATCACTTTTCCCCGCTGGCACCTTTGCTGTGGCAGCAAAAGCTGGACGTTTGTCTTTTTTGCTCCAGACAGCGCCGAAAGTGAAAAAAGGTGCTTTTGCGGATAGAGTCCTCAGGAAAACAGAGAGGGCCAAATTGTCTGGTGCATTTGAAGGGGTTCCAGGAGGCAGTGAGAACCAGCATCACTTTTCCCCGCTGGCACCTTTGCTGTGGCAGCAAAAGCTGGACGTTTGTCTTTTTTGCTCCAGAGAGCGCCGAAAGTGAAAAAAGGTGCTTTTGAGGATAGAGTCCTCAGGAAAGCAGAGAGGGCCAAATTGTCTGGGGCATTTGAAGGTGTTCCAGGAGGCAGTGAGAACCAGCATCACTTTTCCCCGCTGGCACCTTTGCTGTGGCAGCAAAAGCTGGACGTTTGTCTTTTTTGCTCCAGAGAGCGCCGAAAGTGAAAAAAGGTTCTTTTGAGGATAGAGTGCTCAGGAAAGCAGAGAGGGCCAAATTGTCTGGGGCATTTGAAGGGGTTCCAGGAGGCAGTGAGAACCAGCATCACTTTTCCCCACTGGAACCTTTGCTGTGGCAGCAAAAGCTGGACGTTTGTCTTTTTTGCTCCAGAGAGCGCCGAAAGTGAAAAAAGGTGCTTTTGATGACAGAGTGCTCAGGAAAGCAGAGAGGGCCAAATTGTCTGGGGCATTTGAAGGGGTTCCAGGAGGCAGTGAGAACCAGCATCACTTTTCCCCGCTGGCACCTTTGCTGTGGCAGCAAAAGCTGGACGTTTGTCTTTTTTGCTCCAGACAGCGCCGAAAGTGAAAAAAGGTGCTTTTGCGGATAGAGTCCTCAGGAAAGCAGAGAGGGCCAAATTGTCTGGTGCATTTGAAGGGGTTCCAGGAGGCAGTGAGAACCAGCATCACTTTTCCCCGCTGGCACGTTTGCTGTGGCAGCAAAAGCTGGACGTTTGTCTTTTTTGCTCCAGACAGCGCCGAAAGTGAAAAAAGGTGCTTTTGAGGATAGAGTCCTCAGGAAAGCAGAGAGGGCCAAATTGTCTGGGGCATTTGAAGGGGTTCCAGGAGGCAGTGAGAACCAGCATCACTTTTCCCCGCTGGCACCTTTGCTGTGGCAGCAAAAGCTGGACGTTTGTCTTTTTTGCTCCAGAGAGCGCCGAAAGTGAAAAAAGGTGCTTTTGCGGATAGAGTCCTCAGGAAAACAGAGAGGGCCAAATTGTCTGGGGCATTTGAAGGAGTTCCAGGAGGCAGTGAGAACCAGCATCACTTTTCCCCGCTGGCACCTTTGCTGTGGCAGCAAAAGCTGGACGTTTGTCTTTTTTGCTCCAGAGAGCGCCGAAAGTGAAAAAAGGTGCTTTTGCGGATAGAGTCCTCAGGAAAGCAGAGAGGGCCAAATTGTCTGGTGCATTTGAAGGGGTTCCAGGAGGCAGTGAGAACCAGCATCACTTTTCCCCGCTGGCACCTTTGCTGTGGCAGCAAAAGCTGGACGTTTGTCTTTTTTGCTCCAGAGAGCGCCGAAAGTGACAAAAGGTGCTTTTGAGGATAGAGTGCTCAGGAAAGCAGAGAGGGCCAAATTGTCTGGTGCATTTGAAGGGGTTCCAGGAGGCAGTGAGAACCAGCATCACTTTTCCCCGCTGGCACCTTTGCTGTGGCAGCAAAAGCTGGACGTTTGTCTTTTTTGCTCCAGACAGCGCCGAAAGTGAAAAAAGGTGCTTTTGCGGATAGAGTCCTCAGGAAAACAGAGAGGGCCAAATTGTCTGGGGCATTTGAAGGGGTTCCAGGAGGCAGTGAGAACCAGCATCACTTTTCCCCGCTGGCACTTTTGCTGTGGCAGCAAAAGCTGGACGTTTGTCTTTTTTGCTCCAGAGAGCGCCGAAAGTGAAAAAAGGTGCTTTTGAGGATAGAGTCCTCAGGAAAGCAGAGAGGGCCAAATTGTCTGGGGCATTTGAAGGTGTTCCAGGAGGCAGTGAGAACCAGCATCACTTTTCCCCGCTGGCACCTTTGCTGTGGCAGCAAAAGCTGGACGTTTGTCTTTTTTGCTCCAGAGAGCGCCGAAAGTGAAAAAAGGTTCTTTTGAGGATAGAGTGCTCAGGAAAGCAGAGAGGGCCAAATTGTCTGGGGCATTTGAAGGGGTTCCAGGAGGCAGTGAGAACCAGCATCACTTTTCCCCACTGGAACCTTTGCTGTGGCAGCAAAAGCTGGACGTTTGTCTTTTTTGCTCCAGAGAGCGCCGAAAGTGAAAAAAGGTGCTTTTGATGACAGAGTGCTCAGGAAAGCAGAGAGGGCCAAATTGTCTGGGGCATTTGAAGGGGTTCCAGGAGGCAGTGAGAACCAGCATCACTTTTCCCCGCTGGCACCTTTGCTGTGGCAGCAAAAGCTGGACGTTTGTCTTTTTTGCTCCAGACAGCGCCGAAAGTGAAAAAAGGTGCTTTTGCGGATAGAGTCCTCAGGAAAGCAGAGAGGGCCAAATTGTCTGGTGCATTTGAAGGGGTTCCAGGAGGCAGTGAGAACCAGCATCACTTTTCCCCGCTGGCACCTTTGCTGTGGCAGCAAAAGCTGGACGTTTGTCTTTTTTGCTCCAGACAGCGCCGAAAGTGAAAAAAGGTTCTTTTGAGGATAGAGTGCTCAGGAAAGCAGAGAGGGCCAAATTGTCTGGGGCATTTGAAGGGGTTCCAGGAGGCAGTGAGAACCAGCATCACTTTTCCCCGCTGGCACCTTTGCTGTGGCAGCAAAAGCTGGACGTTTGTCTTTTTTGCTCCAGAGAGCGCCGAAAGTGAAAAAAGGTGCTTTTGCGGATAGAGTCCTCAGGAAAACAGAGAGGGCCAAATTGTCTGGGGCATTTGAAGGAGTTCCAGGAGGCAGTGAGAACCAGCATCACTTTTCCCCGCTGGCACCTTTGCTGTGGCAGCAAAAGCTGGACGTTTGTCTTTTTTGCTCCAGAGAGCGCCGAAAGTGAAAAAAGGTGCTTTTGCGGATAGAGTCCTCAGGAAAGCAGAGAGGGCCAAATTGTCTGGTGCATTTGAAGGGGTTCCAGGAGGCAGTGAGAACCAGCATCACTTTTCCCCGCTGGCACCTTTGCTGTGGCAGCAAAAGCTGGACGTTTGTCTTTTTTGCTCCAGAGAGCGCCGAAAGTGAAAAAAGGTGCTTTTGCGGATAGAGTCCTCAGGAAAACAGAGAGGGCCAAATTGTCTGGGGCATTTGAAGGGGTTCCAGGAGGCAGTGAGAACCAGCATCACTTTTCCCCGCTGGCACTTTTGCTGTGGCAGCAAAAGCTGGACGTTTGTCTTTTTTGCTCCAGACAGCGCCGAAAGTGAAAAAAGGTGCTTTTGAGTATAGAGTCCTCAGGAAAGCAGAGAGGGCCAAATTGTCTGGGGCATTTGAAGGGGTTCCAGGAGGCAGTGAGAACCAGCATCACTTTTCCCCGCTGGCACCTTTGCTGTGGCAGCAAAAGCTGGACGTTTGTCTTTTTTGCTCCAGACAGCGCCGAAAGTGAAAAAAGGTGCTTTTGAGGATAGAGTCCTCAGGAAAGCAGAGAGGGCCAAATTGTCTGGGGCATTTGAAGGGGTTCCAGGAGGCAGTGAGACCCAGCATCACTTTTCCCCGCTGGCACCTTTGCTGTGGCAGCAAAAGCTGGACGTTTGTCTTTTTTGCTCCAGAGAGCGCCGAAAGTGAAAAAAGGTGCTTTTGCGGATAGAGTCCTCAGGAAAACAGAGAGGGCCAAATTGTCTGGGGCTTTTGAAGGAGTTCCAGGAGGCAGTGAGAACCAGCATCACTTTTCCCCGCTGGCACCTTTGCTGTGGCAGCAAAAGCTGGACGTTTGTCTTTTTTGCTCCAGAGAGCGCCGAAAGTGAAAAAAGGTGCTTTTGCGGATAGAGTCCTCAGGAAAGCAGAGAGGGCCAAATTGTCTGGTGCATTTGAAGGGGTTCCAGGAGGCAGTGAGAACCAGCATCACTTTTCCCCGCTGGCACCTTTGCTGTGGCAGCAAAAGCTGGACGTTTGTCTTTTTTGCTCCAGAGAGCGCCGAAAGTGACAAAAGGTGCTTTTGAGGATAGAGTGCTCAGGAAAGCAGAGAGGGCCAAATTGTCTGGTGCATTTGAAGGGGTTCCAGGAGGCAGTGAGAACCAGCATCACTTTTCCCCGCTGGCACCTTTGCTGTGGCAGCAAAAGCTGGACGTTTGTCTTTTTTGCTCCAGACAGCGCCGAAAGTGAAAAAAGGTGCTTTTGCGGATAGAGTCCTCAGGAAAACAGAGAGGGCCAAATTGTCTGGTGCATTTGAAGGGGTTCCAGGAGGCAGTGAGAACCAGCATCACTTTTCCCCGCTGGCACTTTTGCTGTGGCAGCAAAAGCTGGACGTTTGTCTTTTTTGCTCCAGAGAGCGCCGAAAGTGAAAAAAGGTGCTTTTGAGGATAGAGTCCTCAGGAAAGCAGAGAGGGCCAAATTGTCTGGGGCATTTGAAGGTGTTCCAGGAGGCAGTGAGAACCAGCATCACTTTTCCCCGCTGGCACCTTTGCTGTGGCAGCAAAAGCTGGACGTTTGTCTTTTTTGCTCCAGAGAGCGCCGAAAGTGAAAAAAGGTTCTTTTGAGGATAGAGTGCTCAGGAAAGCAGAGAGGGCCAAATTGTCTGGGGCATTTGAAGGGGTTCCAGGAGGCAGTGAGAACCAGCATCACTTTTCCCCACTGGAACCTTTGCTGTGGCAGCAAAAGCTGGACGTTTGTCTTTTTTGCTCCAGACAGCGCCGAAAGTGAAAAAAGGTGCTTTTGATGACAGAGTCCTCAGGAAAGCAGAGAGGGCCAAATTGTCTGGGGCATTTGAAGGGGTTCCAGGAGGCAGTGAGAACCAGCATCACTTTTCCCCGCTGGCACCTTTGCTGTGGCAGCAAAAGCTGGACGTTTGTCTTTTTTGCTCCAGACAGCGCCGAAAGTGAAAAAAGGTGCTTTTGCGGATAGAGTCCTCAGGAAAGCAGAGAGGGCCAAATTGTCTGGTGCATTTGAAGGGGTTCCAGGAGGCAGTGAGAACCAGCATCACTTTTCCCCGCTGGCACCTTTGCTGTGGCAGCAAAAGCTGGACGTTTGTCTTTTTTGCTCCAGACAGCGCCGAAAGTGAAAAAAGGTGCTTTTGAGGATAGAGTCCTCAGGAAAGCAGAGAGGGCCAAATTGTCTGGGGCATTTGAAGGGGTTCCAGGAGGCAGTGAGAACCAGCATCACTTTTCCCCGCTGGCACCTTTGCTGTGGCAGCAAAAGCTGGACGTTTGTCTTTTTTGCTCCAGAGAGCGCCGAAAGTGAAAAAAGGTGCTTTTGCGGATAGAGTCCTCAGGAAAACAGAGAGGGCCAAATTGTCTGGGGCATTTGAAGGAGTTCCAGGAGGCAGTGAGAACCAGCATCACTTTTCCCCGCTGGCACCTTTGCTGTGGCAGCAAAAGCTGGACGTTTGTCTTTTCTGCTCCAGAGAGCGCCGAAAGTGAAAAAAGGTGCTTTTGCGGATAGAGTCATCAGGAAAGCAGAGAGGGCCAAATTGTCTGGTGCATTTGAAGGGGTTCCAGGAGGCAGTGAGAACCAGCATCACTTTTCCCCGCTGGCACCTTTGCTGTGGCAGCAAAAGCTGGACGTTTGTCTTTTTTGCTCCAGAGAGCGCCGAAAGTGAAAAAAGGTGTTTTTGCGGATAGAGTCCTCAGGAAAACAGAGAGGGCCAAATTGTCTGGGGCATTTGAAGGGGTTCCAGGAGGCAGTGAGAACCAGCATCACTTTTCCCCGCTGGCACTTTTGCTGTGGCAGCAAAAGCTGGACGTTTGTCTTTTTTGCTCCAGAGAGCGCCGAAAGTGAAAAAAGGTGCTTTTGAGGATAGAGTCCTCAGGAAAGCAGAGAGGGCCAAATTGTCTGGGGCATTTGAAGGGGTTCCAGGAGGCAGTGAGAACCAGCATCACTTTTCCCCGCTGGCACCTTTGCTGTGGCAGCAAAAGCTGGACGTTTGTCTTTTTTGCTCCAGAGAGCGCCGAAAGTGAAAAAAGGTGCTTTTGCGGATAGAGTCCTCAGGAAAACAGAGAGGGCCAAATTGTCTGGGGCTTTTGAAGGAGTTCCAGGAGGCAGTGAGAACCAGCATCACTTTTCCCCGCTGGCACCTTTGCTGTGGCAGCAAAAGCTGGACGTTTGTCTTTTTTGCTCCAGAGAGCGCCGAAAGTGAAAAAAGGTGCTTTTGCGGATAGAGTCCTCAGGAAAGCAGAGAGGGCCAAATTGTCTGGTGCATTTGAAGGGGTTCCAGGAGGCAGTGAGAACCAGCATCACTTTTCCCCGCTGGCACCTTTGCTGTGGCAGCAAAAGCTGGACGTTTGTCTTTTTTGCTCCAGACAGCGCCGAAAGTGAAAAAAGGTGCTTTTGCGGATAGAGTCCTCAGGAAAACAGAGAGGGCCAAATTGTCTGGGGCATTTGAAGGGGTTCCAGGAGGCAGTGAGAACCAGCATCACTTTTCCCCGCTGGCACTTTTGCTGTGGCAGCAAAAGCTGGACGTTTGTCTTTTTTGCTCCAGACAGCGCCGAAAGTGAAAAAAGGTGCTTTTGAGGATAGAGTGCTCAGGAAAGCAGAGAGGGCCAAATTGTCTAGGGCATTTGAAGGGGTTCCAGGTGGCAGTGAGGACCAGCATCACTTTTCCCCGCTGGCACCTTTGCTGTGGCAGCAAAAGCTGGACGTTTGTCTTTTTTGCTCCAGAGAGCGACGAAAGTGAAAGAAGTTGCATTTGAGGATAGAGTCCTCAGGAAAGCAGAGAGGGCCAAATTGTCTGGGGCATTTGAAGGGGTTCCAGGAGGCAGTGAGAACCAGCATCACTTTTCCCCGCTGGCACCTTTGCTGTGGCAGCAAAAGCTGGACGTTTGTCTTTTTTGCTCCAGACAGCGCCGAAAGTGAAAAGAGGTGCTTTTGAGGATAGAGTCCTCAGGAAAGCAGAGAGGGCCAAATTGTCTGGGGCATTTGAAGGGGTTCCAGGAGGCAGTGAGAACCAGCATCACTTTTCCCCGCTGGCACCTTTGCTGTGGCAGCAAAAGCTGGACGTTTGTCTTTTTTGCTCCAGACAGCGCTGAAAGTGAATAAAGGTGCTTTTGAGGATAGAGTCCTCAGGAAAGCAGAGAGGGCCAAATTGTCTGGTGCATTTGAAGGGGTTCCAGGAGGCAGTGAGAACCAGCATCACTTTTCCCCGCTGGCACCTTTGCTGTGGCAGCAAAAGCTGGACGTTTGTCTTTTTTGCTCCAGACAGCGCCGAAAGTGAAAAAAGGTGCTTTTGCGGATAGAGTGCTCAGGAAAGCAGAGAGGGCCAAATTGTCTGGGGCATTTGAAGGGGTTCCAGGAGGCAGTGAGAACCAGCATCACTTTTCCCCGCTGGCACCTTTGCTGTGGCAGCAAAAGCTGGACGTTTGTCTTTTTTGCTCCAGAGAGCGCCGAAAGTGAAAAAAGTTGCTTTTGAGGATAGAGTCCTCAGGAAAGCAGAGAGGGCCAAATTGTCTGGGGCATTTGAAGGGGTTCCAGGAGGCAGTGAGAACCAGCATCACTTTTCCCCGCTGGCACCTTTGCTGTGGCAGCAAAAGCTGGACGTTTGTCTTTTTTGCTCCAGACAGCGCCGAAAGTGAAAAAAGGTGCTTTTGAGGATAGAGTCCTCAGGAAAGCAGAGAGGGCCAAATTGTCTGGGGCATTTGAAGGGGTTCCAGGAGGCAGTGAGAACCAGCATCACTTTTCCCCGCTGGCACCTTTGCTGTGGCAGCAAAAGCTGGACGTTTGTCTTTTTTGCTCCAGACAGCGCTGAAAGTGAAAAAAGGTGCTTTTGAGGATAGAGTCCTCAGGAAAGCAGAGAGGGCCAAATTGTCTGGGGCATTTGAAGGGGTTCCAGGAGGCAGTGAGAACCAGCATCACTTTTCCCCGCTGGCACCTTTGCTGTGGCAGCAAAAGCTGGACGTTTGTCTTTTTTGCTCCAGACAGCGCCGAAAGTGAAAAAAGGTGCTTTTGCGGATAGAGTGCTCAGGAAAGCAGAGAGGGCCAAATTGTCTGGGGCATTTGAAGGGGTTCCAGGAGGCAGTGAGAACCAGCATCACTTTTCCCCGCTGGCACCTTTGCTGTGGCAGCAAAAGCTGGACGTTTGTCTTTTTTGCTCCAGAGAGCGCCGAAAGTGAAAAAAGGTGCTTTTGAGGATAGAGTCCTCAGGAAAGCAGAGAGGGCCAAATTGTCTGGGGCATTTGAAGGGGTTCCAGGAGGCAGTGAGAACCAGCATCACTTTTCCCCGCTGGCACCTTTGCTGTGGCAGCAAAAGCTGGACGTTTGTCTTTTTTGCTCCAGACAGCGCTGAAAGTGAAAAAAGGTGCTTTTGAGGATAGAGTCCTCAGGAAAGCAGAGAGGGCCAAATTGTCTGGTGCATTTGAAGGGGTTCCAGGAGGCAGTAAGAACCAGCATCACTTTTCCCCGCTGGCACTTTTGCTGTGGCAGCAAAAGCTGGACGTTTGTCTTTTTTGCTCCAGACAGCGCCGAAAGTGAAAAAAGGTGCTTTTGCGGATAGAGTGCTCAGGAAAGCAGAGAGGGCCAAATTGTCTGGGGCATTTGAAGGGGTTCCAGGAGGCAGTGAGAACCAGCATCACTGTTCCCCGCTGGCACCTTTGCTGTGGCAGCAAAAGCTGGACGTTTGTCTTTTTTGCTCCAGAGAGCGCCGAAAGTGAAAAAAGTTGCTTTTGAGGATAGAGTCCTCAGGAAAGCAGAGAGGGCCAAATTGTCTGGGGCATTTGAAGGGGTTCCAGGAGGCAGTGAGAACCAGCATCACTTTTCCCCGCTGGCACTTTTGCTGTGGCAGCAAAAGCTGGACGTTTGTCTTTTTTGCTCCAGAGAGCGCCGAAAGTGAAAAAAGGTGCTTTTGAGGATAGAGTCCTCAGGAAAGCAGAGAGGGCCAAATTGTCTGGTGCATTTGAAGGGGTTCCAGGAGGCAGTGAGAACCAGCATCACTTTTCCCCGCTGGCACCTTTGCTGTGGCAGCAAAAGCTGGACGTTTGTCTTTTTTGCTCCAGAGAGCGCCGAAAGTGAAAAAAGGTGCTTTTGCGGATAGAGTCCTCAGGAAAGCAGAGAGGGCCAAATTGTCTGGGGCATTTGAAGGGGTTCCAGGAGGCAGTGAGAAGCAGCATTACTTTTCCCCGCTGGCACTTTTGCTGTGGCAGCAAAAGCTGGACGTTTGTCTTTTTTGCTCCAGAGAGCGCCGAAAGTGAAAAAAGGTGCTTTTGCGGATAGAGTCCTCAGGAAAGCAGAGAGGGCCAAATTGTCTGGGGCATTTGAAGGGGTTCCAGGAGGCAGTGAGAACCAGCATCACTTTTCCCCGCTGGCACCTTTGCTGTGGCAGCAAAAGCTGGACGTTTGTCTTTTTTGCTCCAGAGAGCGCCGAAAGTGAAAAAAGGTGCTTTTGAGGATAGAGTGCTCAGGAAAGCAGAGAGGGCCAAATTGTCTGGGGCATTTGAAGGGGTTCCAGGAGGCAGTGAGAACCAGCATCACTTTTCCCCGCTGGCACCTTTGCTGTGGCAGCAAAAGCTGGACGTTTGTATTTTTTGCTCCAGAGAGCGCCGAAAGTGAAAAAAGGTGCTTTTGCGGATAGAGTCCTCAGGAAAACAGAGAGGGCCAAATTGTCTGGGGCATTTGAAGGGGTTCCAGGAGGCAGTGAGAAGCAGCATCACTTTTCCCCGCTGGCACCTTTGCTGTGGCAGCAAAAGCTGGACGTTTGTCTTTTTTGCTCCAGAGAGCGCCGAAAGTGAAAAAAGGTGCTTTTGCGGATAGAGTCCTCAGGAAAGCAGAGAGGGCCAAATTGTCTGGGGCATTTGAAGGGGTTCCAGGAGGCAGTGAGAACCAGCATCACTTTTCCCCGCTGGCACCTTTGCTGTGGCAGCAAAAGCTGGACGTTTGTCTTTTTTGCTCCAGACAGCGCCGAAAGTGAAAAAAGGTGCTTTTGCGGATAGAGTCCTCAGGAAAACAGAGAGGGCCAAATTGTCTGGGGCATTTGAAGGGGTTCCAGGAGGCAGTGAGAACCAGCATCACTTTTCCCCGCTGGAACTTTTGCTGTTGCAGCAAAAGCTGGACGTTTGTCTTTTTTGCACCAGAGAGCGCCGAAAGTGAAAAAAGGTGCTTTTGAGTATAGGGTCCTCAGGAAAGCAGAGAGGGCCAAATTGTCTGGGGCATTTGAAGGGGTTCCAGGAGGCAGTGAGGACCAGCATCACTTTTCTCCGCTGGCACCTTTGCTGTGGCAGCAAAAGCTGGACGTTTGTCTTTTTTGCTCCAGACAGCGCCGAAAGTGAAAAAAGGTGCTTTTGAGGATAGAGTCCTCAGGAAAGCAGAGAGGGCCAAATTGTCTGGGGCATTTGAAGGGGTTCCCGGAGGCAGTGAGAACCAGCATCACTTTTCCCCGCTGGCACCTTTGCTGTGGCAGCAAAAGCTGGACGTTTGTCTTTTTTGCTCCAGACAGCGCCGAAAGTGAAAAAAGGTGCTTTTGAGGATAGAGTCCTCAGGAAAGCAGAGAGGGCCAAATTGTCTGGGGCATTTGAAGGGGTTCCAGGAGGCAGTGAGGACCAGCATCACTTTTCCCCGCTGGCACCTTTGCTGTGGCAGCAAAAGCTGGACGTTTGTCTTTTTTGCTCCAGAGAGCGCCGAAAGTGAAAAACGTTGCATTTGAGGATAGAGTCCTCAGGAAAGCAGAGAGAGCCAAATTGTCTGGGGCATTTGAAGGGGTTCCAGGAGGCAGTGAGGACCAGCATCACTTTTCCCCGCTGGCACCTTTGCTGTGGCAGCAAAAGCTGGACGTTTGTCTTTTTTGCTCCAGAGAGCGCCGAAAGTGAAAGAAGTTGCATTTGAGGATAGAGTCCTCAGGAAAGCAGAGAGGGCCAAATTGTCTGGGGCATTTGAAGGGGTTCCAGGAGGCAGTGAGAACCAGCATCACTTTTCCCCGCTGGCACCTTTGCTGTGGCAGCAAAAGCTGGACGTTTGTCTTTTTTGCTTCTGACAGCGCCGAAAGTGAAAAGAGGTGCTTTTGAGGATAGACTCCTCAGGAAAGCAGAGAGGGCCAAATTGTCTGGGGCATTTGAAGGGGTTCCAGGAGGCAGTGAGAACCAGCATCACTTTTCCCCGCTGGCACCTTTGCTGTGGCAGCAAAAGCTGGACGTTTGTCTTTTTTGCTCCAGACAGCGCCGAAAGTGAAAAAAGGTGCTTTTGAGGATAGAGTCCTCAGGAAAACAGAGAGGGCCAAATTGTCTGGTGCATTTGAAGGGGTTCCAGGAGGCAGTGAGAACCAGCATCACTTTTCCCCGCTGGCACCTTTGCTGTGGCAGCAAAAGCTGGACGTTTGTCTTTTTTGCTCCAGACAGCGCCGAAAGTGAAAAAAGGTGCTTTTGCGGATAGAGTGCTCAGGAAAGCAGAGAGGGCCAAATTGTCTGGGGCATTTGAAGGGGTTCCAGGAGGCAGTGAGAACCAGCATCACTTTTCCCCGCTGGCACCTTTGCTGTGGCAGCAAAAGCTGGACGTTTGTCTTTTTTGCTCCAGAGAGCGCCGAAAGTGAAAAAAGGTGCTTTTGAGGATAGAGTCCTCAGGAAAGCAGAGAGGGCCAAATTGTCTGGGGCATTTGAAGGGGTTCCAGGAGGCAGTGAGAACCAGCATCACTTTTCCCCGCTGGCACCTTTGCTGTTGCAGCAAAAGCTGGACGTTTGTCTTTTTTGCTCCAGAGAGCGCCGAAAGTGAAAAAAGGTGCTTTTGCGGATAGAGTCCTCAGGAAAACAGAGAGGGCCAAATTGTCTGGTGCATTTGAAGGGGTTCCAGGAGGCAGTGAGAACCAGCATCACTTTTCCCCGCTGGCACTTTTGCTGTGGCAGCAAAAGCTGGACGTTTGTCTTTTTTGCTCCAGAGAGCGCCGAAAGTGAAAAAAGGTGCTTTTGGGGATAGAGTCCTCAGGAAAGCAGAGAGGGCCAAATTGTCTGGGGCATTTGAAGGGGTTCCAGGAGGCAGTGAGAACCAGCATCACTTTTCCCCGCTGGCACCTTTGCTGTGGCAGCAAAATCTGGACGTTCGTCTTTTTTGCTCCAGAGAGCGCCGAAAGTGAAAAAAGGTGCTTTTGCGGATAGAGTCCTCAGGAAAACAGAGAGGGCCAAATTGTCTGGTGCATTTGAAGGGGTTCCAGGAGGCAGTGAGAACCAGCATCACTTTTCCCCGCTGGCACTTTTGCTGTGGCAGCAAAAGCTGGACGTTTGTCTTTTTTGCTCCAGAGAGCGCCGAAAGTGAAAAAAGGTGCTTTTGAGGATAGAGTCCTCAGGAAAGCAGAGAGGGCCAAATTGTCTGGGGCATTTGAAGGGGTTCCAGGAGGCAGTGAGAACCAGCATCACTTTTCCCCGCTGGCACCTTTGCTGTGGCAGCAAAAGCTGGACGTTTGTATTTTTTGCTCCAGAGAGCGCCGAAAGTGAAAAAAGGGGCTTTTGCGGATAGAGTCCTCAGGAAAGCAGAGAGGGCCAAATTGTCTGGGGCATTTGAAGGGGTTCCAGGAGGCAGTGAGAAGCAGCATCACTTTTCCCCGCTGGCACCTTTGCTGTGGCAGCAAAAGCTGGACGTTTGTCTTTTTTGCTCCAGACTGCGCCGAAAGGGAAAAAAGGTGCTTTTGCGGATAGAGTCCTCAGGAAAGCAGAGAGGGCCAAATTGTCTGGGGCATTTGAAGGGGTTCCAGGAGGCAGTGAGAACCAGCATCACTTTTCCCCGCTGGCACCTTTGCTGTGGCAGCAAAAGCTGGACGTTTGTCTTTTTTGCTCCAGACAGCGCCGAAAGTGAAAAAAGGTGCTTTTGCGGATAGAGTCCTCAGGAAAACAGAGAGGGCCAAATTGTCTGGGGCATTTGAAGGGGTTCCAGGAGGCAGTGAGAACCAGCATCACTTTTCCCCGCTGGAACTTTTGCTGTTGCAGCAAAAGCTGGACGTTTGTCTTTTTTGCACCAGAGAGCGCCGAAAGTGAAAAAAGGTGCTTTTGAGTATAGGGTCCTCAGGAAAGCAGAGAGGGCCAAATTGTCTGGGGCATTTGAAGGGGTTCCAGGAGGCAGTGAGGACCAGCATCACTTTTCTCCGCTGGCACCTTTGCTGTGGCAGCAAAAGCTGGACGTTTGTCTTTTTTGCTCCAGACAGCGCCGAAAGTGAAAAAAGGTGCTTTTGTGGATAGAGTCCTCAGGAAAGCAGAGAGGGCCAAATTGTCTGGGGCATTTGAACGGGTTCCCGGAGGCAGTGAGAACCAGCATCACTTTTCCCCGCTGGCACCTTTGCTGTGGCAGCAAAAGCTGGACGTTTGTCTTTTTTGCTCCAGACAGCGCCGAAAGTGAAAAAAGGTGCTTTTGAGGATAGAGTCCTCAGGAAAGCAGAGAGGGCCAAATTGTCTGGGGCATTTGAAGGGGTTCCAGGAGGCAGTGAGGACCAGCATCACTTTTCCCCGCTGGCACCTTTGCTGTGGCAGCAAAAGCTGGACGTTTGTCTTTTTTGCTCCAGAGAGCGCCGAAAGTGAAAAACGTTGCATTTGAGGATAGAGTCCTCAGGAAAGCAGAGAGAGCCAAATTGTCTGGGGCATTTGAAGGGGTTCCAGGAGGCAGTGAGGACCAGCATCACTTTTCCCCGCTGGCACCTTTGCTGTGGCAGCAAAAGCTGGACGTTTGTCTTTTTTGCTCCAGAGAGCGCCGAAAGTGAAAGAAGTTGCATTTGAGGATAGAGTCCTCAGGAAAGCAGAGAGGGCCAAATTGTCTGGGGCATTTGAAGGGGTTCCAGGAGGCAGTGAGAACCAGCATCACTTTTCCCCGCTGGCACCTTTGCTGTGGCAGCAAAAGCTGGACGTTTGTCTTTTTTGCTTCTGACAGCGCCGAAAGTGAAAAGAGGTGCTTTTGAGGATAGACTCCTCAGGAAAGCAGAGAGGGCCAAATTGTCTGGGGCATTTGAAGGGGTTCCAGGAGGCAGTGAGAACCAGCATCACTTTTCCCCGCTGGCACCTTTGCTGTGGCAGCAAAAGCTGGACGTTTGTCTTTTTTGCTCCAGACAGCGCCGAAAGTGAAAAAAGGTGCTTTTGAGGATAGAGTCCTCAGGAAAACAGAGAGGGCCAAATTGTCTGGTGCATTTGAAGGGGTTCCAGGAGGCAGTGAGAACCAGCATCACTTTTCCCCGCTGGCACCTTTGCTGTGGCAGCAAAAGCTGGACGTTTGTCTTTTTTGCTCCAGACAGCGCCGAAAGTGAAAAAAGGTGCTTTTGCGGATAGAGTGCTCAGGAAAGCAGAGAGGGCCAAATTTTCTGGGGCATTTGAAGGGGTTCCAGGAGGCAGTGAGAACCAGCATCACTTTTCCCCGCTGGCACCTTTGCTGTGGCAGCAAAAGCTGGACGTTTGTCTTTTTTGCTCCAGAGAGCGCCGAAAGTGAAAAAAGGTGCTTTTGAGGATAGAGTCCTCAGGAAAGCAGAGAGGGCCAAATTGTCTGGGGCATTTGAAGGGGTTCCAGGAGGCAGTGAGAACCAGCATCACTTTTCCCCGCTGGCACTTTTGCTGTGGCAGCAAAAGCTGGACGTTTGTCTTTTTTGCTCCAGAGAGCGCCGAAAGTGAAAAAAGGTGCTTTTGCGGATAGAGTCCTCAGGAAAGCAGAGAGGGGCAAATTGTCTGGGGCATTTGAAGGGGTTCCAGGAGGCAGTGAGAACCAGCATCACTTTTCCCCGCTGGCACCTTTGCTGTGGCAGCAAAAGCTGGACGTTTGTCTTTTTTGCTTCAGAGAGCGCCGAAAGTGAAAAAAGGTGCTTTTGAGGATAGAGTGCTCAGGAAAGCAGAGAGGGCCAAATTGTCTGGGGCATTTGAAGGGGTTCCAGGAGGCAGTGAGAACCAGCATCACTTTTCCCCGCTGGCACCTTTGCTGTGGCAGCAAAAGCTGGACGTTTGTATTTTTTGCTCCAGAGAGCGCCGAAAGTGAAAAAAGGTGCTTTTGCGGATAGAGTCCTCAGGAAAACAGAGAGGGCCAAATTGTCTGGGGCATTTGAAGGGGTTCCAGGAGGCAGTGAGAAGCAGCATCACTTTTCCCCGCTGGCACCTTTGCTGTGGCAGCAAAAGCTGGACGTTTGTCTTTTTTGCTCCAGAGAGCGCCGAAAGTGAAAAAAGGTGCTTTTGCGGATAGAGTCCTCAGGAAAGCAGAGAGGGCCAAATTGTCTGGTGCATTTGAAGGGGTTCCAGGAGGCAGTGAGAACCAGCATCACTTTTCCCCGCTGGCACCTTTGCTGTGGCAGCAAAAGCTGGACGTTTGTCTTTTTTGCTCCAGACAGCGCCGAAAGTGAAAAAAGGTGCTTTTGCGGATAGAGTCCTCAGGAAAACAGAGAGGGCCAAATTGTCTGGGGCATTTGAAGGGGTTCCAGGAGGCAGTGAGAACCAGCATCACTTTTCCCCGCTGGAACTTTTGCTGTTGCAGCAAAAGCTGGACGTTTGTCTTTTTTGCACCAGAGAGCGCCGAAAGTGAAAAAAGGTGCTTTTGAGTATAGGGTCCTCAGGAAAGCAGAGAGGGCCAAATTGTCTGGGGCATTTGAAGGGGTTCCAGGAGGCAGTGAGGACCAGCATCACTTTTCTCCGCTGGCACCTTTGCTGTGGCAGCAAAAGCTGGACGTTTGTCTTTTTTGCTCCAGACAGCGCCGAAAGTGAAAAAAGGTGCTTTTGAGGATAGAGTCCTCAGGAAAGCAGAGAGGGCCAAATTGTCTGGGGCATTTGAAGGGGTTCCCGGAGGCAGTGAGAACCAGCATCACTTTTCCCCGCTGGCACCTTTGCTGTGGCAGCAAAAGCTGGACGTTTGTCTTTTTTGCTCCAGACAGCGCCGAAAGTGAAAAAAGGTGCTTTTGAGGATAGAGTCCTCAGGAAAGCAGACAGGGCCAAATTGTCTGGGGCATTTGAAGGGGTTCCAGGAGGCAGTGAGGACCAGCATCACTTTTCCCCGCTGGCACCTTTGCTGTGGCAGCAAAAGCTGGACGTTTGTCTTTTTTGCTCCAGAGAGCGCCGAAAGTGAAAAACGTTGCATTTGAAGATAGAGTCCTCAGGAAAGCAGAGAGAGCCAAATTGTCTGGGGCATTTGAAGGGGTTCCAGGAGGCAGTGAGGACCAGCATCACTTTTCCCCGCTGGCACCTTTGCTGTGGCAGCAAAAGCTGGACGTTTGTCTTTTTTGCTCCAGAGAGCGCCGAAAGTGAAAGAAGTTGCATTTGAGGATAGAGTCCTCAGGAAAGCAGAGAGGGCCAAATTGTCTGGGGCATTTGAAGGGGTTCCAGGAGGCAGTGAGAACCAGCATCACTTTTCCCCGCTGGCACCTTTGCTGTGGCAGCAAAAGCTGGACGTTTGTCTTTTTTGCTTCTGACAGCGCCGAAAGTGAAAAGAGGTGCTTTTGAGGATAGACTCCTCAGGAAAGCAGAGAGGGCCAAATTGTCTGGGGCATTTGAAGGGGTTCCAGGAGGCAGTGAGAACCAGCATCACTTTTCCCCGCTGGCACCTTTGCTGTGGCAGCAAAAGCTGGACGTTTGTCTTTTTTGCTCCAGACAGCGCCGAAAGTGAAAAAAGGTGCTTTTGAGGATAGAGTCCTCAGGAAAACAGAGAGGGCCAAATTGTCTGGTGCATTTGAAGGGGTTCCAGGAGGCAGTGAGAACCAGCATCACTTTTCCCCGCTGGCACCTTTGCTGTGGCAGCAAAAGCTGGACGTTTGTCTTTTTTGCTCCAGACAGCGCCGAAAGTGAAAAAAGGTGCTTTTGCGGATAGAGTGCTCAGGAAAGCAGAGAGGGCCAAATTGTCTGGGGCATTTGAAGGGGTTCCAGGAGGCAGTGAGAACCAGCATCACTTTTCCCCGCTGGCACCTTTGCTGTGGCAGCAAAAGCTGGACGTTTGTCTTTTTTGCTCCAGAGAGCGCCGAAAGTGAAAAAAGGTGCTTTTGAGGATAGAGTCCTCAGGAAAGCAGAGAGGGCCAAATTGTCTGGGGCATTTGAAGGGGTTCCAGGAGGCAGTGAGAACCAGCATCACTTTTCCCCGCTGGCACCTTTGCTGTTGCAGCAAAAGCTGGACGTTTGTCTTTTTTGCTCCAGAGAGCGCCGAAAGTGAAAAAAGGTGCTTTTGCGGATAGAGTCCTCAGGAAAACAGAGAGGGCCAAATTGTCTGGTGCATTTGAAGGGGTTCCAGGAGGCAGTGAGAACCAGCATCACTTTTCCCCGCTGGCACTTTTGCTGTGGCAGCAAAAGCTGGACGTTTGTCTTTTTTGCTCCAGAGAGCGCCGAAAGTGAAAAAAGGTGCTTTTGGGGATAGAGTCCTCAGGAAAGCAGAGAGGGCCAAATTGTCTGGGGCATTTGAAGGGGTTCCAGGAGGCAGTGAGAACCAGCATCACTTTTCCCCGCTGGCACCTTTGCTGTGGCAGCAAAATCTGGACGTTCGTCTTTTTTGCTCCAGAGAGCGCCGAAAGTGAAAAAAGGTGCTTTTGCGGATAGAGTCCTCAGGAAAACAGAGAGGGCCAAATTGTCTGGTGCATTTGAAGGGGTTCCAGGAGGCAGTGAGAACCAGCATCACTTTTCCCCGCTGGCACTTTTGCTGTGGCAGCAAAAGCTGGACGTTTGTCTTTTTTGCTCCAGAGAGCGCCGAAAGTGAAAAGAGGTGCTTTTGAGGATAGACTCCTCAGGAAAGCAGAGAGGGCCAAATTGTCTGGGGCATTTGAAGGGGTTCCAGGAGGCAGTGAGAACCAGCATCACTTTTCCCCGCTGGCACCTTTGCTGTGGCAGCAAAAGCTGGACGTTTGTCTTTTTTGCTCCAGACAGCGCCGAAAGTGAAAAAAGGTGCTTTTGAGGATAGAGTCCTCAGGAAAACAGAGAGGGCCAAATTGTCTGGTGCATTTGAAGGGGTTCCAGGAGGCAGTGAGAACCAGCATCACTTTTCCCCGCTGGCACCTTTGCTGTGGCAGCAAAAGCTGGACGTTTGTCTTTTTTGCTCCAGACAGCGCCGAAAGTGAAAAAAGGTGCTTTTGCGGATAGAGTGCTCAGGAAAGCAGAGAGGGCCAAATTGTCTGGGGCATTTGAAGGGGTTCCAGGAGGCAGTGAGAACCAGCATCACTTTTCCCCGCTGGCACCTTTGCTGTGGCAGCAAAAGCTGGACGTTTGTCTTTTTTGCTCCAGAGAGCGCCGAAAGTGAAAAAAGGTGCTTTTGAGGATAGAGTCCTCAGGAAAGCAGAGAGGGCCAAATTGTCTGGGGCATTTGAAGGGGTTCCAGGAGGCAGTGAGAACCAGCATCACTTTTCCCCGCTGGCACCTTTGCTGTTGCAGCAAAAGCTGGACGTTTGTCTTTTTTGCTCCAGAGAGCGCCGAAAGTGAAAAAAGGTGCTTTTGCGGATAGAGTCCTCAGGAAAACAGAGAGGGCCAAATTGTCTGGTGCATTTGAAGGGGTTCCAGGAGGCAGTGAGAACCAGCATCACTTTTCCCCGCTGGCACTTTTGCTGTGGCAGCAAAAGCTGGACGTTTGTCTTTTTTGCTCCAGAGAGCGCCGAAAGTGAAAAAAGGTGCTTTTGGGGATAGAGTCCTCAGGAAAGCAGAGAGGGCCAAATTGTCTGGGGCATTTGAAGGGGTTCCAGGAGGCAGTGAGAACCAGCATCACTTTTCCCCGCTGGCACCTTTGCTGTGGCAGCAAAATCTGGACGTTCGTCTTTTTTGCTCCAGAGAGCGCCGAAAGTGAAAAAAGGTGCTTTTGCGGATAGAGTCCTCAGGAAAACAGAGAGGGCCAAATTGTCTGGTGCATTTGAAGGGGTTCCAGGAGGCAGTGAGAACCAGCATCACTTTTCCCCGCTGGCACTTTTGCTGTGGCAGCAAAAGCTGGACGTTTGTCTTTTTTGCTCCAGAGAGCGCCGAAAGTGAAAAAAGGTGCTTTTGAGGATAGAGTCCTCAGGAAAGCAGAGAGGGCCAAATTGTCTGGGGCATTTGAAGGGGTTCCAGGAGGCAGTGAGAACCAGCATCACTTTTCCCCGCTGGCACCTTTGCTGTGGCAGCAAAAGCTGGACGTTTGTATTTTTTGCTCCAGAGAGCGCCGAAAGTGAAAAAAGGTGCTTTTGCGGATAGAGTCCTCAGGAAAACAGAGAGGGCCAAATTGTCTGGGGCATTTGAAGGGGTTCCAGGAGGCAGTGAGAAGCAGCATCACTTTTCCCCGCTGGCACCTTTGCTGTGGCAGCAAAAGCTGGACGTTTGTCTTTTTTGCTCCAGAGAGCGCCGAAAGTGAAAAAAGGTGCTTTTGCGGATAGAGTCCTCAGGAAAGCAGAGAGGGCCAAATTGTCTGGGGCATTTGAAGGGGTTCCAGGAGGCAGTGAGAACCAGCATCACTTTTCCCCGCTGGCACCTTTGCTGTGGCAGCAAAAGCTGGACGTTTGTCTTTTTTGCTCCAGACAGCGCCGAAAGTGAAAAAAGGTGCTTTTGCGGATAGAGTCCTCAGGAAAACAGAGAGGGCCAAATTGTCTGGGGCATTTGAAGGGGTTCCAGGAGGCAGTGAGAACCAGCATCACTTTTCCCCGCTGGAACTTTTGCTGTTGCAGCAAAAGCTGGACGTTTGTCTTTTTTGCACCAGAGAGCGCCGAAAGTGAAAAAAGGTGCTTTTGAGTATAGGGTCCTCAGGAAAGCAGAGAGGGCCAAATTGTCTGGGGCATTTGAAGGGGTTCCAGGAGGCAGTGAGGACCAGCATCACTTTTCTCCGCTGGCACCTTTGCTGTGGCAGCAAAAGCTGGACGTTTGTCTTTTTTGCTCCAGACAGCGCCGAAAGTGAAAAAAGGTGCTTTTGAGGATAGAGTCCTCAGGAAAGCAGAGAGGGCCAAATTGTCTGGGGCATTTGAAGGGGTTCCCGGAGGCAGTGAGAACCAGCATCACTTTTCCCCGCTGGCACCTTTGCTGTGGCAGCAAAAGCTGGACGTTTGTCTTTTTTGCTCCAGACAGCGCCGAAAGTGAAAAAAGGTGCTTTTGAGGATAGAGTCCTCAGGAAAGCAGAGAGGGCCAAATTGTCTGGGGCATTTGAAGGGGTTCCAGGAGGCAGTGAGGACCAGCATCACTTTTCCCCGCTGGCACCTTTGCTGTGGCAGCAAAAGCTGGACGTTTGTCTTTTTTGCTCCAGAGAGCGCCGAAAGTGAAAAACGTTGCATTTGAGGATAGAGTCCTCAGGAAAGCAGAGAGAGCCAAATTGTCTGGGGCATTTGAAGGGGTTCCAGGAGGCAGTGAGGACCAGCATCACTTTTCCCCGCTGGCACCTTTGCTGTGGCAGCAAAAGCTGGACGTTTGTCTTTTTTGCTCCAGAGAGCGCCGAAAGTGAAAGAAGTTGCATTTGAGGATAGAGTCCTCAGGAAAGCAGAGAGGGCCAAATTGTCTGGGGCATTTGAAGGGGTTCCAGGAGGCAGTGAGAACCAGCATCACTTTTCCCCGCTGGCACCTTTGCTGTGGCAGCAAAAGCTGGACGTTTGTCTTTTTTGCTTCTGACAGCGCCGAAAGTGAAAAGAGGTGCTTTTGAGGATAGACTCCTCAGGAAAGCAGAGAGGGCCAAATTGTCTGGGGCATTTGAAGGGGTTCCAGGAGGCAGTGAGAACCAGCATCACTTTTCCCCGCTGGCACCTTTGCTGTGGCAGCAAAAGCTGGACGTTTGTCTTTTTTGCTCCAGACAGCGCCGAAAGTGAAAAAAGGTGCTTTTGAGGATAGAGTCCTCAGGAAAACAGAGAGGGCCAAATTGTCTGGTGCATTTGAAGGGGTTCCAGGAGGCAGTGAGAACCAGCATCACTTTTCCCCGCTGGCACCTTTGCTGTGGCAGCAAAAGCTGGACGTTTGTCTTTTTTGCTCCAGACAGCGCCGAAAGTGAAAAAAGGTGCTTTTGCGGATAGAGTGCTCAGGAAAGCAGAGAGGGCCAAATTGTCTGGGGCATTTGAAGGGGTTCCAGGAGGCAGTGAGAACCAGCATCACTTTTCCCCGCTGGCACCTTTGCTGTGGCAGCAAAAGCTGGACGTTTGTCTTTTTTGCTCCAGAGAGCGCCGAAAGTGAAAAAAGGTGCTTTTGAGGATAGAGTCCTCAGGAAAGCAGAGAGGGCCAAATTGTCTGGGGCATTTGAAGGGGTTCCAGGAGGCAGTGAGAACCAGCATCACTTTTCCCCGCTGGCACCTTTGCTGTTGCAGCAAAAGCTGGACGTTTGTCTTTTTTGCTCCAGAGAGCGCCGAAAGTGAAAAAAGGTGCTTTTGCGGATAGAGTCCTCAGGAAAACAGAGAGGGCCAAATTGTCTGGTGCATTTGAAGGGGTTCCAGGAGGCAGTGAGAACCAGCATCACTTTTCCCCGCTGGCACTTTTGCTGTGGCAGCAAAAGCTGGACGTTTGTCTTTTTTGCTCCAGAGAGCGCCGAAAGTGAAAAAAGGTGCTTTTGGGGATAGAGTCCTCAGGAAAGCAGAGAGGGCCAAATTGTCTGGGGCATTTGAAGGGGTTCCAGGAGGCAGTGAGAACCAGCATCACTTTTCCCCGCTGGCACCTTTGCTGTGGCAGCAAAATCTGGACGTTCGTCTTTTTTGCTCCAGAGAGCGCCGAAAGTGAAAAAAGGTGCTTTTGCGGATAGAGTCCTCAGGAAAACAGAGAGGGCCAAATTGTCTGGTGCATTTGAAGGGGTTCCAGGAGGCAGTGAGAACCAGCATCACTTTTCCCCGCTGGCACTTTTGCTGTGGCAGCAAAAGCTGGACGTTTGTCTTTTTTGCTCCAGAGAGCGCCGAAAGTGAAAAAAGGTGCTTTTGAGGATAGAGTCCTCAGGAAAGCAGAGAGGGCCAAATTGTCTGGGGCATTTGAAGGGGTTCCAGGAGGCAGTGAGAACCAGCATCACTTTTCCCCGCTGGCACCTTTGCTGTGGCAGCAAAAGCTGGACGTTTGTCTTTTTTGCTCCAGACAGCGCCGAAAGTGAAAAAAGGTGCTTTTGAGGATAGAGTCCTCAGGAAAGCAGAGAGGGCCAAATTGTCTGGTGCATTTGAAGGGGTTCCAGGAGGCAGTGAGAACCAGCATCACTTTTCCCCGCTGGCACCTTTGCTGTGGCAGCAAAAGCTGGACGTTTGTATTTTTTGCTCCAGAGAGCGCCGAAAGTGAAAAAAGGTGCTTTTGCGGATAGAGTCCTCAGGAAAACAGAGAGGGCCAAATTGTCTGGGGCATTTGAAGGGGTTCCAGGAGGCAGTGAGAAGCAGCATCACTTTTCCCCGCTGGCACCTTTGCTGTGGCAGCAAAAGCTGGACGTTTGTCTTTTTTGCTCCAGAGAGCGCCGAAAGTGAAAAAAGGTGCTTTTGCGGATAGAGTCCTCAGGAAAGCAGAGAGGGCCAAATTGTCTGGGGCATTTGAAGGGGTTCCAGGAGGCAGTGAGAACCAGCATCACTTTTCCCCGCTGGCACCTTTGCTGTGGCAGCAAAAGCTGGACGTTTGTCTTTTTTGCTCCAGACAGCGCCGAAAGTGAAAAAAGGTGCTTTTGCGGATAGAGTCCTCAGGAAAACAGAGAGGGCCAAATTGTCTGGGGCATTTGAAGGGGTTCCAGGAGGCAGTGAGAACCAGCATCACTTTTCCCCGCTGGAACTTTTGCTGTTGCAGCAAAAGCTGGACGTTTGTCTTTTTTGCACCAGAGAGCGCCGAAAGTGAAAAAAGGTGCTTTTGAGTATAGGGTCCTCAGGAAAGCAGAGAGGGCCAAATTGTCTGGGGCATTTGAAGGGGTTCCAGGA
Source organism: Vanellus vanellus (assembly GCF_965231255.1). Lineage (NCBI taxonomy): Eukaryota > Metazoa > Chordata > Aves > Charadriiformes > Charadriidae > Vanellus > Vanellus vanellus. The sequence goes on along the minus strand of NW_028128010.1, from coordinate 61,686 downwards.
GGCAGTGAGGACCAGCATCACTTTTCTCCGCTGGCACCTTTGCTGTGGCAGCAAAAGCTGGACGTTTGTCTTTTTTGCTCCAGACAGCGCCGAAAGTGAAAAAAGGTGCTTTTGAGGATAGAGTCCTCAGGAAAGCAGAGAGGGCCAAATTGTCTGGGGCATTTGAAGGGGTTCCCGGAGGCAGTGAGAACCAGCATCACTTTTCCCCGCTGGCACCTTTGCTGTGGCAGCAAAAGCTGGACGTTTGTCTTTTTTGCTCCAGACAGCGCCGAAAGTGAAAAAAGGTGCTTTTGAGGATAGAGTCCTCAGGAAAGCAGAGAGGGCCAAATTGTCTGGGGCATTTGAAGGGGTTCCAGGAGGCAGTGAGGACCAGCATCACTTTTCCCCGCTGGCACCTTTGCTGTGGCAGCAAAAGCTGGACGTTTGTCTTTTTTGCTCCAGAGAGCGCCGAAAGTGAAAAACGTTGCATTTGAGGATAGAGTCCTCAGGAAAGCAGAGAGAGCCAAATTGTCTGGGGCATTTGAAGGGGTTCCAGGAGGCAGTGAGGACCAGCATCACTTTTCCCCGCTGGCACCTTTGCTGTGGCAGCAAAAGCTGGACGTTTGTCTTTTTTGCTCCAGAGAGCGCCGAAAGTGAAAGAAGTTGCATTTGAGGATAGAGTCCTCAGGAAAGCAGAGAGGGCCAAATTGTCTGGGGCATTTGAAGGGGTTCCAGGAGGCAGTGAGAACCAGCATCACTTTTCCCCGCTGGCACCTTTGCTGTGGCAGCAAAAGCTGGACGTTTGTCTTTTTTGCTTCTGACAGCGCCGAAAGTGAAAAGAGGTGCTTTTGAGGATAGACTCCTCAGGAAAGCAGAGAGGGCCAAATTGTCTGGGGCATTTGAAGGGGTTCCAGGAGGCAGTGAGAACCAGCATCACTTTTCCCCGCTGGCACCTTTGCTGTGGCAGCAAAAGCTGGACGTTTGTCTTTTTTGCTCCAGACAGCGCCGAAAGTGAAAAAAGGTGCTTTTGAGGATAGAGTCCTCAGGAAAACAGAGAGGGCCAAATTGTCTGGTGCATTTGAAGGGGTTCCAGGAGGCAGTGAGAACCAGCATCACTTTTCCCCGCTGGCACCTTTGCTGTGGCAGCAAAAGCTGGACGTTTGTCTTTTTTGCTCCAGACAGCGCCGAAAGTGAAAAAAGGTGCTTTTGCGGATAGAGTGCTCAGGAAAGCAGAGAGGGCCAAATTGTCTGGGGCATTTGAAGGGGTTCCAGGAGGCAGTGAGAACCAGCATCACTTTTCCCCGCTGGCACCTTTGCTGTGGCAGCAAAAGCTGGACGTTTGTCTTTTTTGCTCCAGAGAGCGCCGAAAGTGAAAAAAGGTGCTTTTGAGGATAGAGTCCTCAGGAAAGCAGAGAGGGCCAAATTGTCTGGGGCATTTGAAGGGGTTCCAGGAGGCAGTGAGAACCAGCATCACTTTTCCCCGCTGGCACCTTTGCTGTTGCAGCAAAAGCTGGACGTTTGTCTTTTTTGCTCCAGAGAGCGCCGAAAGTGAAAAAAGGTGCTTTTGCGGATAGAGTCCTCAGGAAAACAGAGAGGGCCAAATTGTCTGGTGCATTTGAAGGGGTTCCAGGAGGCAGTGAGAACCAGCATCACTTTTCCCCGCTGGCACTTTTGCTGTGGCAGCAAAAGCTGGACGTTTGTCTTTTTTGCTCCAGAGAGCGCCGAAAGTGAAAAAAGGTGCTTTTGGGGATAGAGTCCTCAGGAAAGCAGAGAGGGCCAAATTGTCTGGGGCATTTGAAGGGGTTCCAGGAGGCAGTGAGAACCAGCATCACTTTTCCCCGCTGGCACCTTTGCTGTGGCAGCAAAATCTGGACGTTCGTCTTTTTTGCTCCAGAGAGCGCCGAAAGTGAAAAAAGGTGCTTTTGCGGATAGAGTCCTCAGGAAAACAGAGAGGGCCAAATTGTCTGGTGCATTTGAAGGGGTTCCAGGAGGCAGTGAGAACCAGCATCACTTTTCCCCGCTGGCACTTTTGCTGTGGCAGCAAAAGCTGGACGTTTGTCTTTTTTGCTCCAGAGAGCGCCGAAAGTGAAAAAAGGTGCTTTTGAGGATAGAGTCCTCAGGAAAGCAGAGAGGGCCAAATTGTCTGGGGCATTTGAAGGGGTTCCAGGAGGCAGTGAGAACCAGCATCACTTTTCCCCGCTGGCACCTTTGCTGTGGCAGCAAAAGCTGGACGTTTGTCTTTTTTGCTCCAGACAGCGCCGAAAGTGAAAAAAGGTGCTTTTGAGGATAGAGTCCTCAGGAAAGCAGAGAGGGCCAAATTGTCTGGTGCATTTGAAGGGGTTCCAGGAGGCAGTGAGAACCAGCATCACTTTTCCCCGCTGGCACCTTTGCTGCGGCAGCAAAAGCTGGACGTTTGTCTTTTTTGCTCCAGAGAGCGCCGAAAGTGAAAAAAGGTGCTTTTGCGGATAGAGTCCTCAGGAAAGCAGAGAGGGCCAAATTGTCTGGGGCATTTGAAGGAGTTCCAGGAGGCAGTGAGAACCAGCATCACTTTTCCCCGCTGGCACCTTTGCTGTGGCAGCAAAAGCTGGACGTTTGTCTTTTTTGCTCCAGAGAGCGCCGAAAGTGAAAAAAGGTGCTTTTGCGGATAGAGTCCTCAGGAAAGCAGAGAGGGCCAAATTGTCTGGGGCATTTGAAGGGGTTCCAGGAGGCAGTGAGAACCAGCATCACTTTTCCCCGCTGGCACCTTTGCTGTGGCAGCAAAAGCTGGACGTTTGTCTTTTTTGCTCCAGAGAGCGCCGAAAGTGAATAAAGGTGCTTTTGAGGATAGAGTCCTCAGGAAAGCAGAGAGGGCCAAATTGTCTGGGGCATTTGAAGGGGTTCCAGGAGGCAGTGAGGACCAGCATCACTTTTCCCCGCTGGCACCTTTGCTGTGGCAGCAAAATCTGGACGTTTGTCTTTTTTGCTCCAGACAGCGCCGAAAGTGAAAAAAGTTGCATTTGAGGATAGAGTCCTCAGGAAAGCAGAGAGGGCCAAATTGTCTGGGGCATTTGAAGGGGTTCCAGGAGGCAGTGAGAACCAGCATCACTTTTCCCCGCTGGCACCTTTGCTGTGGCAGCAAAAGCTGGACGTTTGTCTTTTTTGCTCCAGACAGCGCCGAAAGTGAAAAAAGGTGCTTTTGAGGATAGAGTCCTCAGGAAAGCAGAGAGGGCCAAATTGTCTGGTGCATTTGAAGGGGTTCCAAGAGGCAGTGAGAACCAGCATCACTTTTCCCCGCTGGCACCTTTGCTGCGGCAGCAAAAGCTGGACGTTTGTCTTTTTTGCTCCAGAGAGCGCCGAAAGTGAAAAAAGGTGCTTTTGCGGATAGAGTCCTCAGGAAAGCAGAGAGGGCCAAATTGTCTGGGGCATTTGAAGGAGTTCCAGGAGGCAGTGAGAACCAGCATCACTTTTCCCCGCTGGCACCTTTGCTGTGGCAGCAAAAGCTGGACGTTTGTCTTTTTTGCTCCAGACAGCGCCGAAAGTGAAAAAAGGTGCTTTTGCGGATAGAGTCCTCAGGAAAGCAGAGAGGGCCAAATTGTCTGGTGCATTTGAAGGGGTTCCAGGAGGCAGTGAGAACCAGCATCACTTTTCCTTGCTGGCACCTTTGCTGTGGCAGCAAAAGCTGGACGTTTGTCTTTTTTGCTCCAGACTGCGCCGAAAGGGAAAAAAGGTGCTTTTGCGGATAGAGTCCTCAGGAAAACAGAGAGGGCCAAATTGTCTGGTGCATTTGAAGGGGTTCCAGGAGGCAGTGAGAACCAGCATCACTTTTCCCCGCTGGCACTTTCGCTGTGGCAGCAAAAGCTGGACGTTTGTCTTTTTTTCTCCAGAGAGCGCCGAAAGTGAAAAAAGGTGCTTTTGAGGATAGAGTCCTCAGGAAAGCAGAGAGCGCCAAATTGTCTGGGGCATTTGAAGGGGTTCCAGGAGGCAGTGAGAACCAGCATCACTTTTCCCCGCTGGCACCTTTGCTGTGGCAGCAAAAGCTGGACGTTTGTATTTTTTGCTCCAGAGAGCGCCGAAAGTGAAAAGAGGTGCTTTTGAGGATAGAGTCCTCAGGAAAGCAGAGAGGGCCAAATTGTCTGGGGCATTTGAAGGGGTTCCAGGAGGCAGTGAGAACCAGCATCACTTTTCCCCGCTGGCACCTTTGCTGTGGCAGCAAAAGCTGGACGTTTGTCTTTTTTGCTCCAGACAGCACTGAAAGTGAAAAAAGGTGCTTTTGAGGATAGAGTCCTCAGGAAAGCAGAGAGGGCCAAATTGTCTGGGGCATTTGAAGGGGTTCCAGGAGGCAGTGAGAACCAGCATCACTTTTCCCCGCTGGCACCTTTGTTGTGGCAGCAAAAGCTGGACGTTTGCCTTTTTTGCTCAAGACAGCGCCGAAAGTGAAAAAAGGTGCTTTTGAGGATAGAGTCCTCAGGAAAGCAGAGAGGGCCAAATTGTCTGGGGCATTTGAAGGGGTTCCAGGAGGCAGTGAGAACCAGCATCACTTTTCCCCGCTGGCACCTTTGCTGTGGCAGCAAAAGCTGGACGTTTGTCTTTTTTGCTCCAGACAGCGCCGAAAGTGAAAAAAGGTGCTTTTGAGGATAGAGTCCTCAGGAAAGCAGAGAGGGCCAAATTGTCTGGTGCATTTGAAGGGGTTCCAGGAGGCAGTGAGAACCAGCATCACTTTTCCCCGCTGGCACCTTTGCTGCGGCAGCAAAAGCTGGACGTTTGTCTTTTTTGCTCCAGAGAGCGCCGAAAGTGAAAAAAGGTGCTTTTGCGGATAGAGTCCTCAGGAAAGCAGAGAGGGCCAAATTGTCTGGGGCATTTGAAGGAGTTCCAGGAGGCAGTGAGAACCAGCATCACTTTTCCCCGCTGGCACCTTTGCTGTGGCAGCAAAAGCTGGACGTTTGTCTTTTTTGCTCCAGACAGCGCCGAAAGTGAAAAAAGGTGCTTTTGCGGATAGAGTCCTCAGGAAAGCAGAGAGGGCCAAATTGTCTGGTGCATTTGAAGGGGTTCCAGGAGGCAGTGAGAACCAGCATCACTTTTCCCCGCTGGCACCTTTGCTGTGGCAGCAAAAGCTGGACGTTTGTCTTTTTTGCTCCAGACTGCGCCGAAAGGGAAAAAAGGTGCTTTTGCGGATAGAGTCCTCAGGAAAACAGAGAGGGCCAAATTGTCTGGTGCATTTGAAGGGGTTCCAGGAGGCAGTGAGAACCAGCATCACTTTTCCCCGCTGGCACTTTCGCTGTGGCAGCAAAAGCTGGACGTTTGTCTTTTTTTCTCCAGAGAGCGCCGAAAGTGAAAAAAGGTGCTTTTGAGGATAGAGTCCTCAGGAAAGCAGAGAGCGCCAAATTGTCTGGGGCATTTGAAGGGGTTCCAGGAGGCAGTGAGAACCAGCATCACTTTTCCCCGCTGGCACCTTTGCTGTGGCAGCAAAAGCTGGACGTTTGTATTTTTTGCTCCAGAGAGCGCCGAAAGTGAAAAGAGATGCTTTTGAGGATAGAGTCCTCAGGAAAGCAGAGAGGGCCAAATTGTCTGGGGCATTTGAAGGGGTTCCAGGAGGCAGTGAGAACCAGCATCACTTTTCCCCGCTGGCACCTTTGCTGTGGCAGCAAAAGCTGGACGTTTGTCTTTTTTGCTCCAGACAGCACTGAAAGTGAAAAAAGGTGCTTTTGAGGATAGAGTCCTCAGGAAAGCAGAGAGGGCCAAATTGTCTGGGGCATTTGAAGGGGTTCCAGGAGGCAGTGAGAACCAGCATCACTTTTCACCGCTGGCACCTTTGTTGTGGCAGCAAAAGCTGGACGTTTGCCTTTTTTGCTCAAGACAGCGCCGAAAGTGAAAAAAGGTGCTTTTGAGGATAGAGTCCTCAGGAAAGCAGAGAGGGCCAAATTGTCTGGGGCATTTGAAGGGGTTCCAGGAGGCAGTGAGAACCAGCATCACTTTTCCCCGCTGGCACCTTTGCTGTGGCAGCAAAAGCTGGACGTTTGTCTTTTTTGCTCCAGAGAGCGCCGAAAGTGAAAAAAGGTGCTTTTGAGGATAGAGTCCTCAGGAAAGCAGAGAGGGCCAAATTGTCTGGGGCATTTGAAGGGGTTCCAGGAGGCAGTGAGGACCAGCATCACTTTTCCCCGCTGGCACCTTTGCTGTGGCAGCAAAAGCTGGACGTTTGTCTTTTTTGCTCCAGAGAGCGCCGAAAGTGAAAAAAGTTGCATTTGAGGATAGAGTCCTCAGGAAAGCAGAGAGGGCCAAATTGTCTGGGGCATTTGAAGGGGTTCCAGGAGGCAGTGAGAACCAGCATCACTTTTCCCCGCTGGCACCTTTGCTGTGGCAGCAAAAGCTGGACGTTTGTCTTTTTTGCTCCAGACAGCGCCGAAAGTGAAAAAAGGTGCTTTTGCGGATAGAGTCCTCAGGAAAGCAGAGAGGGCCAAATTGTCTGGTGCATTTGAAGGGGTTCCAGGAGGCAGTGAGAACCAGCATCACTTTTCCCCGCTGGCACCTTTGCTGTGGCAGCAAAAGCTGGACGTTTGTCTTTTTTGCTCCAGACAGCGCCGAAAGTGAATAAAAGTGCTTTTGCGGATAGAGTCCTCAGGAAAGCAGAGAGGGCCAAATTGTCTGGTGCATTTGAAGGGGTTCCAGGAGGCAGTGAGAACCAGCATCACTTTTCCCCGCTGGCACCTTTGCTGTGGCAGCAAAAGCTGGACGTTTGTCTTTTTTGCTCCAGAGAGCGCCGAAAGTGAAAAAAGGTGCTTTTGAGGATAGAGTCCTCAGGAAAGCAGAGAGGGCCAAATTGTCTGGGGCATTTGAAGGGGTTCCAGGAGGCAGTGAGAACCAGCATCACTTTTCCCCGCTGGCACTTTTGCTGTGGCAGCAAAAGCTGGACGTTTTCTTTTTTGCTCCAGAGAGCGCCGAAAGTGAAAAAAGGTGCTTTTGAGGATAGAGTCCTCAGGAAAGCAGAGAGGGCCAAATTGTCTGGGGCATTTGAAGGGGTTCCAGGAGGCAGTGAGAACCAGCATCACTTTTCCCCGCTGGCACCTTTGCTGATGCAGCAAAAGCTGGACGTTTGTCTTTTTTGCTCCAGAGAGCGCCGAAAGTGAAAAAAGGTGCTTTTGCGGATAGAGTCCTCAGGAAAGCAGAGAGGGCCAAATTGTCTGGGGCATTAGAAGGGGTTCCAGGAGGCAGTGAGAACCAGCATCACTTTTCCCCACTGGCACTTTTGATGTGGCAGCAAAAGCTGGACGTTTGTCTTTTTTGCTCCAGACTGCGCCGAAAGGGAAAAAAGGTGCTTTTGAGGATAGAGTCCTCAGGAAAGCAGAGAGGGCCAAATTGTCTGGGGCATTTGAAGGAGTTCCAGGAGGCAGTGAGAACCAGCATCACTTTTCCCCGCTGGCACCTTTGCTGTGGCAGCAAAAGCTGGACGTTTGTCTTTTTTGCTCCAGACAGCGCCGAAAGTGAAAAAAGGTGCTTTTGAGGATAGAGTCCTCAGGAAAGCAGAGAGGGCCAAATTGTCTGGGGCATTTGAAGGGGTTCCAGGAGGCAGTGAGAACCAGCATCACTTTTCCCCGCTGGCACTTTTGCTGTGGCAGCAAAAGCTGGATGTTTGTCTTTTTTGCTCCAGACAGCGCCGAAAGTGAAAAAAGGTGCTTTTGAGGATAGAGTCCTCAGGAAAGCAGAGAGGGCCAAATTGTCTGGGGCATTTGAAGGGGTTCCAGGAGGCAGTGAGAACCAGCATCACTTTTCCCCACTCGCACTTTTGCTGTGGCAGCAAAAGCTGGACGTTTGTCTTTTTTGCTCCAGAGAGCACCGAAAGTGAAAAAAGGTGCTTTTGAGGATAGAGTCCTCAGGAAAGCAGAGAGGGCCAAATTGTCTGGGGCATTTGAAGGGGTTCCAGGAGGCAGTGAGAACCAGCATCACTTTTCTCCGCTGGCACCTTTGCTGTGGCAGCAAAAGCTGGACGTTAGTCTTTTTTGCTCCAGAGAGCGCCGAAAGTGAAAAAAGGTGCATTTGAGGATAGAGTCCTCAGGAAAGCAGAGAGGGCCAAATTGTCTGGGGCATTTGAAGGGGTTCCAGGAGGCAGTGAGAACCAGCATCACTTTTCCCCGCTGGCACCTTTGCTGTGGCCGCAAAAGCTGGACGTTTGTCTTTTTTGCTCCAGAGAGCGCCGAAAGTGAAAAAAGGTGCATGTGAGGATAGAGTCCTCAGGAAAGCAGAGAGGGCCAAATTGTCTGGGGCATTTGAAGGGGTTCCAGGAGGCAGTGAGAACCAGCATCACTTTTCCCCGCTAGCACCTTTGCTGTGGCAGCAAAATCTGGACGTTTGTCTTTTTTGCTCCAGAGAGCGCCGAAAGTGAAAAAAGGTGCTTTTGAGGATAGAGTCCTCAGGAAAGCAGAGAGGGCCAAATTGTCTGGGGCATTTGAAGGGGTTCCAGGAGGCAGTGAGAACCAGCATCACTTTTCCCCGCTGGCACCTTTGCTGTGGCAGCAAAAGCTGGACGTTTGTCTTTTTTGCTCCAGACAGCGCCGAAAGTGAAAAAAGGTGCTTTTGAGGATAGAGTCCTCAGGAAAGCAGAGAGGGCCAAATTGTCTGGTGCATTTGAAGGGGTTCCAGGAGGCAGTGAGAACCAGCATCACTTTTCCCCGCTGGCACCTTTGCTGTGGCAGCAAAAGCTGGACGTTTGTCTTTTTTGCTCCAGAGAGCGCCGAAAGTGAAAAAAGGTGCTTTTGCGGATAGAGTCCTCAGGAAAGCAGAGAGGGCCAAATTGTCTGGTGCATTTGAAGGGGTTCCAGGAGGCAGTGAGAACCAGCATCACTTTTCCCCGCTGGCACCTTTGCTGTGGCAGCAAAAGCTGGACGTTTGTCTTTTTTGCTCCAGAGAGCGCCGAAAGTGAAAAAAGGTGCTTTTGCGGATAGAGTCCTCAGGAAAACAGAGAGGGCCAAATTGTCTGGGGCATTTGAAGGGGTTCCAGGAGGCAGTGAGAACCAGCATCACTTTTCCCCGCTGGCACCTTTGCTGTGGCAGCAAAAGCTGGACGTTTGTCTTTTTTGCTCCAGAGAGCGCCGAAAGTGAAAAAAGGTGCTTTTGAGGATAGAGTCCTCAGGAAAACAGAGAGGGCCAAATTGTCTGGTGCATTTGAAGGGGTTCCAGGAGGCAGTGAGAACCAGCATCACTTTTCCACGCTGGCACTTTTGCTGTGGCAGCAAAAGCTGGACGTTTGTCTTTTTTGCTCCAGACAGCGCCGAAAGTGAAAAAACGTGCTTTTGAGGATAGAGTCCTCAGGAAAGCAGAGAGGGCCAAATTGTCTGGGGCATTTGAAGGGGTTCCAGGAGGCAGTGAGAACCAGCATCACTTTTCCCCGCTGGCACCTTTGCTGTGGCAGCAAAAGCTGGACGTTTGTCTTTTTTGCTCCAGACAGCGCCGAAAGTGAAAAAAGGTGCTTTTGAGGATAGAGTCCTCAGGAAAGCAGAGAGGGCCAAATTGTCTGGGGCATTTGAAGGGGTTCCAGGAGGCAGTGAGAACCAGCATCACTTTTCCCCACTCGCACTTTTGCTGTGGCAGCAAAAGCTGGACGTTTGTCTTTTTTGCTCCAGAGAGCACCGAAAGTGAAAAAAGGTGCTTTTGAGGATAGAGTCCTCAGGAAAGCAGAGAGGGCCAAATTGTCTGGGGCATTTGAAGGGGTTCCAGGAGGCAGTGAGAACCAGCATCACTTTTCTCCGCTGGCACCTTTGCTGTGGCAGCAAAAGCTGGACGTTAGTCTTTTTTGCTCCAGAGAGCGCCGAAAGTGAAAAAAGGTGCATTTGAGGATAGAGTCCTCAGGAAAGCAGAGAGGGCCAAATTGTCTGGGGCATTTGAAGGGGTTCCAGGAGGCAGTGAGAACCAGCATCACTTTTCCCCGCTGGCACCTTTGCTGTGGCCGCAAAAGCTGGACGTTTGTCTTTTTTGCTCCAGAGAGCGCCGAAAGTGAAAAAAGGTGCTTTTGAGGATAGAGTCATCAGGAAAGCAGAGAGGGCCAAATTGTCTGGGGCATTTGAAGGGGTTCCAGGAGGCAGTGAGAACCAGCATCACTTTTCCCTGCTGGCACCTTTGCTGATGCAGCAAAAGCTGGACGTTTGTCTTTTTTGCTCCAGAGAGCGCCGAAAGTGAAAAAAGGTGCTTTTGAGGATAGATTCCTCAGGAAAGCAGAGAGGGCCAAATTGTCTGGGGCATTTGAAGGGGTTCCAGGAGGCAGTGAGGACCAGCATCACTTTTCTCCGCTGGCACCTTTGCTGTGGCAGCAAAAGCTGGACGTTTGTCTTTTTTGCTCCAGAGAGCGCCGAAAGTGAAAAAAGGTGCATGTGAGGATAGAGTCCTCAGGAAAGCAGAGAGGGCCAAATTGTCTGGGGCATTTGAAGGGGTTCCAGGAGGCAGTGAGAACCAGCATCACTTTTCCCCGCTAGCACCTTTGCTGTGGCAGCAAAATCTGGACGTTTGTCTTTTTTGCTCCAGAGAGCGCCGAAAGTGAAAAAAGGTGCTTTTGAGGATAGAGTCCTCAGGAAAGCAGAGAGGGCCAAATTGTCTGGGGCATTTGAAGGGGTTCCAGGAGGCAGTGAGAACCAGCATCACTTTTCCCCGCTGGCACCTTTGCTGTGGCAGCAAAAGCTGGACGTTTGTCTTTTTTGCTCCAGACAGCGCCGAAAGTGAAAAAAGGTGCTTTTGAGGATAGAGTCCTCAGGAAAGCAGAGAGGGCCAAATTGTCTGGTGCATTTGAAGGGGTTCCAGGAGGCAGTGAGAACCAGCATCACTTTTCCCCGCTGGCACCTTTGCTGTGGCAGCAAAAGCTGGACGTTTGTCTTTTTTGCTCCAGAGAGCGCCGAAAGTGAAAAAAGGTGCTTTTGCGGATAGAGTCCTCAGGAAAGCAGAGAGGGCCAAATTGTCTGGTGCATTTGAAGGGGTTCCAGGAGGCAGTGAGAACCAGCATCACTTTTCCCCGCTGGCACCTTTGCTGTGGCAGCAAAAGCTGGACGTTTGTCTTTTTTGCTCCAGAGAGCGCCGAAAGTGAAAAAAGGTGCTTTTGCGGATAGAGTCCTCAGGAAAACAGAGAGGGCCAAATTGTCTGGGGCATTTGAAGGGGTTCCAGGAGGCAGTGAGAACCAGCATCACTTTTCCCCGCTGGCACCTTTGCTGTGGCAGCAAAAGCTGGACGTTTGTCTTTTTTGCTCCAGAGAGCGCCGAAAGTGAAAAAAGGTGCTTTTGAGGATAGAGTCCTCAGGAAAACAGAGAGGGCCAAATTGTCTGGTGCATTTGAAGGGGTTCCAGGAGGCAGTGAGAACCAGCATCACTTTTCCACGCTGGCACTTTTGCTGTGGCAGCAAAAGCTGGACGTTTGTCTTTTTTGCTCCAGACAGCGCCGAAAGTGAAAAAAGGTGCTTTTGAGGATAGAGTCCTCAGGAAAGCAGAGAGGGCCAAATTGTCTGGGGCATTTGAAGGGGTTCCAGGAGGCAGTGAGAACCAGCATCACTTTTCCCCGCTGGCACCTTTGCTGTGGCAGCAAAAGCTGGACGTTTGTCTTTTTTGCTCCAGACAGCGCCGAAAGTGAAAAAAGGTGCTTTTGTGGATAGAGTCCTCAGGAAAGCAGAGAGGGCCAAATTGTCTGGGGCATTTGAAGGGGTTCCAGGAGGCAGTGAGAACCAGCATCACTTTTCCCCGCTGGCACATTTGCTGTGGCAGCAAAAGCTGGACGTTTGTCTTTTTTGCTCCAGAGAGCGCCGAAAGTGAAAAAAGGTGCTTTTGAGGATAGAGTCCTCAGGAAAACAGAGAGGGCCAAATTGTCTGGGGCATTTGAAGGGGTTCCAGGAGGCAGTGAGAACCAGCATCACTTTTCCCCGCTGGCACCTTTGCTGTGGCAGCAAAAGCTGGACGTTTGTCTTTTTTGCTCCAGACAGCGCCGAAAGTGAAAAAAGGTGCTTTTGAGGATAGAGTCCTCAGGAAAACAGAGAGGGCCAAATTGTCTGGTGCATTTGAAGGGGTTCCAGGAGGCAGTGAGAACCAGCATCACTTTTCCCCGCTTGCACTTTTGCTGTGGCAGCAAAAGCTGGACGTTTGTCTTTTTTGCTCCAGACAGCGCCGAAAGTGAAAAAAGGTGCTTTTGAGGATAGAGTCCTCAGGAAAGCAGAGAGGGCCAAATTGTCTGGTGCATTTGAAGGGGTTCCAGGAGGCAGTGAGAACCAGCATCACTTTTCCCCGCTGGCACCTTTGCTGTGGCAGAAAAGCTGGACGTTTGTCTTTTTTGCTCCAGACAGCGCCGAAAGTGAAAAGAGGTGCTTTTGAGGATAGAGTCCTCAGGAAAGCAGAGAGGGCCAAATTGTCTGGTGCATTTGAAGGGGTTCCAGGAGGCAGTGAGAACCAGCATCACTTTTCCCCGCTGGCACCTTTGCTGTGGCAGCAAAAGCTGGACGTTTGTCTTTTTTGCTCCAGACAGCGCCGAAAGTGAAAAAAGGTGCTTTTGCGGATAGAGTCCTCAGGAAAACAGAGAGGGCCAAATTGTCTGGGGCATTTGAAGGGGTTCCAGGAGGCAGTGAGAACCAGCATCACTTTTCCCCACTGGCACCTTTGCTGTGGCAGCAAAAGCTGGACGTTTGTCTTTTTTGCTCCAGAGAGCGCCGAAAGTGAAAAAAGGTGCTTTTGAGGATAGAGTCCTCAGGAAAGCAGAGAGGGCCAAATTGTCTGGGGCATTTGAAGGGGTTCCAGGAGGCAGTGAGAACCAGCATCACTTTTCCCCGCTGGCACCTTTGCTGTGGCAGCAAAAGCTGGACGTTTGTCTTTTTTGCTCCAGAGAGCGCCGAAAGTGAAAAAAGGTGCTTTTGAGGATAGAGTCCTCAGGAAAGCAGAGAGGGCCAAATTGTCTGGGGCATTTGAAGGGGTTCCAGGAGGCAGTGAGAACCAGCATCACTTTTCCCCGCTGGCACTTTTGCTGTGGCAGCAAAAGCTGGACGTTTGTCTTTTTTGCTCCAGAGAGCGCCGAAAGTGAAAAAAGGTGCTTTTGAGGATAGAGTCTTCAGAAAAGCAGAGAGGGCCAAATTGTCTGGGGCATTTGAAGGGGTTCCAGGAGGCAGTGAGAACCAGCATCACTTTTCCCCGCTGGCACTTTTGCTGTGGCAGCAAAAGCTGGACGTTTGTCTTTTTTGCTCCAGAGAGCGCCGAAAGTGAAAAAAGGTGCTTTTGCGGATAGAGTCCTCAGGAAAACAGAGAGGGCCAAGTTGTCTGGGGCATTTGAAGGGGTTCCAGGAGGCAGTGAGAACCAGCATCACTTTTCCCCGCTGGCACCTTTGCTGTGGCAGCAAAATCTGGACGTTTGTCTTTTTTGCTCCAGAGAGCGCCGAAAGTGAAAAAAGGTGCTTTTGCGGATAGAGTCCTCAGGAAAGCAGAGAGGGCCAAATTGTCTGGGGCATTTGAAGGGGTTCCAGGAGGCAGTGAGAACCAGCATCACTTTTCCCCGCTGGCACCTTTGCTGTGGCAGCAAAAGCTGGACGTTTGTCTTTTTTGCTCCAGAGAGCGCCGAAAGTGAAAAAAGGTGCTTTTGAGGATAGAGTCCTCAGGAAAACAGAGAGGGCCAAATTGTCTGGGGCATTTGAAGGGGTTCCAGGAGGCAGTGAGAACCAGCATCACTTTTCCCCGCTGGCACCTTTGCTGTGGCAGCAAAAGCTGGACGTTTGTCTTTTTTGCTCCAGAGAGCACCGAAAGTGAAAAAAGGTGCTTTTGCGGATAGAGTCCTCAGGAAAACAGAGAGGGCCAAATTGTCTGGGGCATTTGAAGGGGTTCCAGGAGGCAGTGAGAACCAGCATCACTTTTCCCCGCTGGCACCTTTGCTGTGGCAGCAAAAGCTGGACGTTTGTCTTTTTTGCTCCAGAGAGCGCCGAAAGTGAAAAAAGGTGCTTTTGCGGATAGAGTCCTCAGGAAAGCAGAGAGGGCCAAATTGTCTGGTGCATTTGAAGGGGTTCCAGGAGGCAGTGAGAACCAGCATCACTTTTCCCCGCTGGCACTTTTGCTGTGGCAGCAAAAGCTGGACGTTTGTCTTTTTTGCTCCAGAGAGCGCCGAAAGTGAAAAAAGGTGCTTTTGCGGATAGAGTCCTCAGGAAAACAGAGAGGGCCAAATTGTCTGGGGCATTTGAAGGGGTTCCAGGAGGCAGTGAGAACCAGCATCACTTTTCCCCGCTGGCACCTTTGCTGTGGCAGCAAAAGCTGGACGTTTGTCTTTTTTGCTCCAGAGAGCGCCGAAAGTGAAAAGAGGTGCTTTTGAGGATAGAGTCCTCAGGAAAGCAGAGAGGGCCAAATTGTCTGGTGCATTTGAAGGGGTTCCAGGAGGCAGTGAGAACCAGCATCACTTTTCCCCGCTGGCACTTTTGCTGTGGCAGCAAAAGCTGGACGTTTGTCTTTTTTGCTCCAGAGAGCGCCGAAAGTGAAAAAAGTAGCTTTTGAGGATAGAGTGCTCAGGAAAGCAGAGAGGGCCAAATTGTCTGGGGCATTTGAAGGGGTTACAGGAGGCAGTGAGAACCAGCATCACTTTTCCCCGCTGGCACCTTTGCTGTGGCAGCAAAAGCTGGACGTTTGTCTTTTTTGCTCCAGACAGCGCCGAAAGTAAAAAGAGGTGCTTTTGAAGACAGAGTCCTCAGGAAAGCAGAGAGGGCCAAATTGTCTGGGGCATTTGAAGGGGTTCCAGGAGGCAGTGAGAACCAGCATCACTTTTCCCCGCTGGCACCTTTGCTGTGGCAGCAAAAGCTGGACGTTTGCCTTTTTTGCTCCAGAGAGCGCCGAAAGTGAAAAAAGGTGCTTTTGAGGATAGAGTGTTCAGGAAAGCAGAGAGGGCCAAATTGTCTGGGGCATTTGAAGGGGTTCCAGGAGGCAGTGAGAACCAGCATCACTTTTCCCCGCTGGCACCTTTGCTGTGGCAGCAAAAGCTGGACGTTTGTCTTTTTTGCTCCAGACAGCGCCGAAAGTGAAAAAAGGTTCTTTTGAGGATAAAGTCCTCAGGAAAGCAGAGAGGGCCAAATTGTCTGGGGCATTTGAAGGGGTTCCAGGAGGCAGTGAGAACCAGCATCACTTTTCACCGCTGGCACCTTTGCTGTGGCAGCAAAAGCTGGACGTTTGTCTTTTTTGCTCCAGACAGCGCCGAAAGTGAAAAAAGGTGCTTTTGCGGATAGAGTCCTCAGGAAAGCAGAGAGGGCCAAATTGTCTGGTGCATTTGAAGGGGTTCCAGGAGGCAGTGAGAACCAGCATCACTTTTCCCCGCTGGCACCTTTGCTGTGGCAGCAAAAGCTGGACGTTTGTCTTTTTTGCTCCAGAGAGCGCCGAAAGTGAAAAAAGGTGCTTTTGCGGATAGAGTCCTCAGGAAAACAGAGAGGGCCAAATTGTCTCGGTCATTTGAAGGGGTTCCAGGAGGCAGTGAGAACCAGCATCACTTTTCCCCGCTGGCACCTTTGCTGTGGCAGCAAAAGCTGGACGTTTGTCTTTTTTGCTCCAGACAGCGCCGAAAGTGAAAAAAGGTGCTTTTGCGGATAGAGTCCTCAGGAAAACAGAGAGGGCCAAATTGTCTGGGGCATTTGAAGGGGTTCCAGGAGGCAGTGAGAACCAGCATCACTTTTCCCCGCTGGCACCTTTGCTGTGGCAGCAAAAGCTGGACGTTTGTCTTTTTTGCTCCAGAGAGCGCCGAAAGTGAAAAAAGGTGCTTTTGCGGATAGAGTCCTCAGGAAAGCAGAGAGGGCCAAATTGTCTGGGGCATTTGAAGGGGTTCCAGGAGGCAGTGAGAACCAGCATCACTTTTCCCCGCTGGCACCTTTGCTGTGGCAGCAAAAGCTGGACGTTTGTCTTTTTTGCTCCAGAGAGCGCCGAAAGTGAAAAAAGGTGCTTTTGAGGATAGAGTCCTCAGGAAAACAGAGAGGGCCAAATTGTCTGGGGCATTTGAAGGGGTTCCAGGAGGCAGTGAGAACCAGCATCACTATTCCCCGCTGGCACCTTTGCTGTGGCAGCAAAAGCTGGACGTTTGTCTTTTTTGCTCCAGACAGCGCCGAAATTGAAAAAAGGTGCTTTTGAGGATAGAGTCCTCAGGAAAACAGAGAGGGCCAAATTGTCTGGTGCATTTGAAGGGGTTCCAGGAGGCAGTGAGAACCAGCATCACTTTTCCCCGCTGGCACTTTTGCTGTGGCAGCAAAAGCTGGACGTTTGTCTTTTTTGCTCCAGACAGCGCCGAAAGTGAAAAAAGGTGCTTTTGAGGATAGAGTCCTCAGGAAAGCAGAGAGGGCCAAATTGTCTGGGGCATTTGAAGGGGTTCCAGGAGGCAGTGAGAACCAGCATCACTTTTCCCCGCTGGCACCTTTGCTGTGGCAGCAAAAGCTGGACGTTTGTCTTTTTTGCTCCAGACAGCGCCGAAAGTGAAAAGAGGTGCTTTTGAGGATAGAGTCCTCAGGAAAGCAGAGAGGGCCAAATTGTCTGGTGCATTTGAAGGGGTTCCACGAGGCAGTGAGAACCAGCATCACTTTTCCCCGCTGGCACCTTTGCTGTGGCAGCAAAAGCTGGACGTTTGTCTTTTTTGCTCCAGACAGCGCCGAAAGTGAAAAAAGGTGCTTTTGAGGATAGAGTCCTCAGGAAAGCAGAGAGCGCCAAATTGTCTGGGGCATTTGAAGGGGTTCCAGGAGGCAGTGAGAACCAGCATCACTTTTCCCCGCTGGCACCTTTGCTGTGGCAGCAAAAGCTGGACGTTTGTCTTTTTTGCTCCAGAGAGCGCCGAAAGTGAAAAAAGGTGCTTTTGCGGATAGAGTCCTCAGGAAAGCAGAGAGGGCCAAATTGTCTGGTGCATTTGAAGGGGTTCCAGGAGGCAGTGAGAACCAGCATCACTTTTCCCGGCTGGCACCTTTGCTGTGGCAGCAAAAGCTGGACGTTTGTCTTTTTTGCTCCAGAGAGCACCGGAAGTGAAAAAAGGTGCTTTTGCGGATAGAGTCCTCAGGAAAGCAGAGAGGGCCAAATTGTCTGGGGCATTTGAAGGGGTTCCAGGAGGCAGTGAGAACCAGCATCACTTTTCCCCGCTGGCACCTTTGCTGTGGCAGCAAAAGCTGGACGTTTGTCTTTTTTGCTCCAGAGAGCGCCGAAAGTGAAAAAAAGGTGCTTTTGCGGATAGAGTCCTCAGGAAAGCAGAGAGGGCCAAATTGTCTGGTGCATTTGAAGGGGTTCCAGGAGGCAGTGAGAACCAGCATCACTTTTCCCCGCTGGCACTTTTGCTGTGGCAGCAAAAGCTGGACGTTTGTCTTTTTTGCTCCAGAGAGCGCCGAAAGTGAAAAAAGGTGCTTTTGAGGATAGAGTCCTCAGAAAAGCAGAGAGGGCCAAATTGTCTGGGGCATTTGAAGGGGTTCCAGGAGGCAGTGAGAACCAGCATCACTTTTACCCGCTGGCACTTTTGCTGTGGCAGCCAAAGCTGGACGTTTGTCTTTTTTGCTCCAGAGAGCGCCGAAAGTGAAAAAAGGTGCTTTTGCGGATAGAGTCCTCAGGAAAACAGAGAGGGCCAAGTTGTCTGGGGCATTTGAAGGGGTTCCAGGAGGCAGTGAGAACCAGCATCACTTTTCCCCGCTGGCACCTTTGCTGTGGCAGCAAAATCTGGACGTTTGTCTTTTTTGCTCCAGAGCGCGCCGAAAGTGAAAAAAGGTGCTTTTGCGGATAGAGTCCTCAGGAAAACAGAGAGGGCCAAATTGTCTGGGGCATTTGAAGGGGTTCCAGGAGGCAGTGAGAACCAGCATCACTTTTCCCCGCTGGCACCTTTGCTGTGGCAGCAAAAGCTGGACGTTTGTCTTTTTTGCTCCAGAGAGCGCCGAAAGTGAAAAGAGGTGCTTTTGAGGATAGAGTCCTCAGGAAAGCAGAGAGGGCCAAATTGTCTGGTGCATTTGAAGGGGTTCCAGGAGGCAGTGAGAACCAGCATCACTTTTCCCCGCTGGCACTTTTGCTGTGGCAGCAAAAGCTGGACGTTTGTCTTTTTTGCTCCAGAGAGTGCCGAAAGTGAAAAAAGTAGCTTTTGAGGATAGAGTGCTCGGGAAAGCAGAGAGGGCCAAATTGTCTGGGGCATTTGAAGGGGTTACAGGAGGCAGTGAGAACCAGCATCACTTTTCCCCGCTGGCACCTTTGCTGTGGCAGCAAAAGCTGGACGTTTGTCTTTTTTGCTCCAGACAGCGCCGAAAGTGAAAAGAGGTGCTTTTGAAGACAGAGTCCTCAGGAAAGCAGAGAGGGCCAAATTGTCTGGGGCATTTGAAGGGGTTCCAGGAGGCAGTGAGAACCAGCATCACTTTTCCCCGCTGGCACCTTTGCTGTGGCAGCAAAAGCTGGACGTTTGCCTTTTTTGCTCCAGAGAGCGCCGAAAGTGAAAAAAGGTGCTTTTGAGGATAGAGTGTTCAGGAAAGCAGAGAGGGCCAAATTGTCTGGGGCATTTGAAGGGGTTCCAGGAGGCAGTGAGAACCAGCATCACTTTTCCCCGCTGGCACCTTTGCTGTGGCAGCAAAAGCTGGACGTTTGTCTTTTTTGCTCCAGACAGCGCCGAAAGTGAAAAAAGGTTCTTTTGAGGATAGAGTCCTCAGGAAAGCAGAGAGGGCCAAATTGTCTGGGGCATTTGAAGGGGTTCCAGGAGGCAGTGAGAACCAGCATCACTTTTCCCCGCTGGCACCTTTGCTGTGGCAGCAAAAGCTGGACGTTTGTCTTTTTTGCTCCAGACAGCGCCGAAAGTGAAAAAAGGTGCTTTTGCGGATAGAGTCCTCAGGAAAGCAGAGAGGGCCAAATTGTCTGGTGCATTTGAAGGGGTTCCAGGAGGCAGTGAGAACCAGCATCACTTTTCCCCGCTGGCACCTTTGCTGTGGCAGCAAAAGCTGGACGTTTGTCTTTTTTGCTCCAGAGAGCGCCGAAAGTGAAAAAAGGTGCTTTTGCGGATAGAGTCCTCAGGAAAACAGAGAGGGCCAAATTGTCTGGGTCATTTGAAGGGGTTCCAGGAGGCAGTGAGAACCAGCATCACTTTTCCCCGCTGGCACCTTTGCTGTGGCAGCAAAAGCTGGACGTTTGTCTTTTTTGCTCCAGACAGCACCGAAAGTGAAAAAAGGTGCTTTTGCGGATAGAGTCCTCAGGAAAACAGAGAGGGCCAAATTGTCTGGGGCATTTGAAGGGGTTCCAGGAGGCAGTGAGAACCAGCATCACTTTTCCCCGCTGGCACCTTTGCTGTGGCAGCAAAAGCTGGACGTTTGTCTTTTTTGCTCCAGAGAGCGCCGAAAGTGAAAAAGGTGCTTTTGCGGATAGAGTCCTCAGGTAAACAGAGAGGGCCAAATTGTCTGGGGCATTTGAAGGGGTTCCAGGAGGCAGTGAGAACCAGCATCACTTTTCCCCGCTGGCACCTTTGCTGTGGCAGCAAAAGCTGGACGTTTGTCTTTTTTGCTCCAGACAGCGCCGAAAGTGAAAAGAGGTGCTTTTGAGGATAGAGTCCTCAGGAAAGCAGAGAGGGCCAAATTGTCTGGTGCATTTGAAGGGGTTCCAGGAGGCAGTGAGAACCAGCATCACTTTTCCCCGCTGGCACTTTTGCTGTGGCAGCAAAAGCTGGACGTTTGTCTTTTTTGCTCCAGAGAGCGCCGAAAGTGAAAAAAGTAGCTTTTGAGGATAGAGTGCTCAGGAAAGCAGAGAGGGCCAAATTGTCTGGGGCATTTGAAGGGGTTCCAGGAGGCAGTGAGAACCAGCATCACTTTTCCCCGCTGGCACCTTTGCTGTGGCAGCAAAAGCTGGACGTTTGTCTTTTTTGCTCCAGAGAGCGCCGAAAGTGAAAAGAGGTGCTTTTGAGGATAGAGTCCTCAGGAAAGCAGAGAGGGCCAAATTGTCTGGTGCATTTGAAGGGGTTCCAGGAGGCAGTGAGAACCAGCATCACTTTTCCCCGCTGGCACTTTTGCTGTGGCAGCAAAAGCTGGACGTTTGTCTTTTTTGCTCCAGAGAGCGCCGAAAGTGAAAAAAGTAGCTTTTGAGGATAGAGTGCTCAGGAAAGCAGAGAGGGCCAAATTGTCTGGGGCATTTGAAGGGGTTCCAGGAGGCAGTGAGAACCAGCATCACTTTTCCCCGCTGGCACCTTTGCTGTGGCAGCAAAAGCTGGACGTTTGTCTTTTTTGCTCCAGACAGCGCCGAAAGTGAAAAGAGGTGCTTTTGAAGACAGAGTCCTCAGGAAAGCAGAGAGGGCCAAATTGTCTGGGGCATTTGAAGGGGTTCCAGGAGGCAGTGAGAACCAGCATCACTTTTCCCCGCTGGCACCTTTGCTGTGGCAGCAAAAGCTGGACGTTTGCCTTTTTTGCTCCAGACAGCGCTGAAAGTGAAAAAAGGTGCTTTTGAGGATAGAGTGTTCAGGAAAGCAGAGAGGGCCAAATTGTCTGGGGCATTTGAAGGGGTTCCAGGAGGCAGTGAGAACCAGCATCACTTTTCCCCGCTGGCACCTTTGCTGTGGCAGCAAAAGCTGGACGTTTGTCTTTTTTGCTCCAGAGAGCGCCGAAAGTGAAAAAAGGTTCTTTTGAGGATAGAGTCCTCAGGAAAGCAGAGAGGGCCAAATTGTCTGGGGCATTTGAAGGGGTTCCAGGAGGCAGTGAGAACCAGCATCACTTTTCCCCGCTGGCACCTTTGCTGTGGCAGCAAAAGCTGGACGTTTGTCTTTTTTGCTCCAGAGAGCGCCGAAAGTGAAAAAAGGTGCTTTTGAGGATAGAGTCCTCAGGAAAACAGAGAGGGCCAAATTGTCTGGTGCATTTGAAGGGGTTCCAGGAGGCAGTGAGAACCAGCATCACTTTTCCCCGCTGGCACCTTTGCTGTGGCAGCAAAAGCTGGACGTTTGTCTTTTTTGCTCCAGAGAGCGCCGAAAGTGAAAAAAGGTGCTTTTGAGGATAGAGTCCTCAGGAAAGCAGAGAGGGCCAAATTGTCTGGGGCATTTGAAGGGGTTCCAGGAGGCAGTGAGAACCAGCATCACTTTTCCCCGCTGGCACCTTTGCTGTGGCAGCAAAAGCTGGACGTTTGTCTTTTTTGCTCCAGACAGCGCCGAAAGTGAAAAAAGGTGCTTTTGAGGATAGAGTCCTCAGGAAAGCAGAGAGGGCCAAATTGTCTGGGGCATTTGAAGGGGTTCCAGGAGGCAGTGAGAACCAGCATCACTTTTCCCCGCTGGCACCTTTGCTGTGGCAGCAAAAGCTGGACGTTTGTCTTTTTTGCTCCAGAGAGCGCCGAAAGTGAAAAAAGGTGCTTTTGAGGATAGAGTCCTCAGGAAAGCAGAGAGGGCCAAATTGTCTGGGGCATTTGAAGGGGTTCCAGGAGGCAGTGAGAACCAGCATCACTTTTCCCCGCTGGCACCTTTGCTGTGGCAGCAAAAGCTGGACGTTTGTCTTTTTTGCTCCAGACAGCGCCGAAAGTGAAAAAAGGTGCTTTTGAGGATAGAGTCCTCAGGAAAACAGAGAGGGCCAAATTGTCTGGTGCATTTGAAGGGGTTCCAGGAGGCAGTGAGAACCAGCATCACTTTTCCCCGCTTGCACTTTTGCTGTGGGAGCAAAAGCTGGACGTTTGTCTTTTTTGCTCCAGACAGCGCCGAAAGTGAAAAAAGGTGCTTTTGAGGATAGAGTCCTCAGGAAAGCAGAGAGGGCCAAATTGTCTGGGGCATTTGAAGGGGTTCCAGGAGGCAGTGAGAACCAGCATCACTTTTCCCCGCTGGCACCTTTGCTGTGGCAGCAAAAGCTGGACGTTTGTCTTTTTTGCTCCAGACAGCGCCGAAAGTGAAAAGAGGTGCTTTTGAGGATAGAGTCCTCAGGAAAGCAGAGAGGGCCAAATTGTCTGGTGCATTTGAAGGGGTTCCACGAGGCAGTGAGAACCAGCATCACTTTTCCCCGCTGGCACCTTTGCTGTGGCAGCAAAAGCTGGACGTTTGTCTTTTTTGCTCCAGAGAGCGCCGAAAGTGAAAAAAGGTGCTTTTGCGGATAGAGTCCTCAGGAAAACAGAGAGGGCCAAATTGTCTGGGGCATTTGAAGGGGTTCCAGGAGGCAGTGAGAACCAGCATCACTTTTCCCCGCTGGCACCTTTGCTGTGGCAGCAAAAGCTGGACGTTTGTCTTTTTTGCTCCAGAGAGCGCCGAAAGTGAAAAAAGGTGCTTTTGCGGATAGAGTCCTCAGGAAAGCAGAGAGGGCCAAATTGTCTGGTGCATTTGAAGGGGTTCCAGGAGGCAGTGAGAACCAGCATCACTTTTCCCCGCTGGCACCTTTGCTGTGGCAGCAAAAGCTGGACGTTTGTCTTTTTTGCTCCAGAGAGCGCCGAAAGTGAAAAAAGGTGCTTTTGCGGATAGAGTCCTCAGGAAAACAGAGAGGGCCAAGTTGTCTGGGGCATTTGAAGGGGTTCCAGGAGGCAGTGAGAACCAGCATCACTTTTCCCCGCTGGCACCTTTGCTGTGGCAGCAAAATCTGGACGTTTGTCTTTTTTGCTCCAGAGAGCGCCGAAAGTGAAAAAAGGTGCTTTTGCGGATAGAGTCCTCAGGAAAACAGAGAGGGCCAAATTGTCTGGGGCATTTGAAGGGGTTCCAGGAGGCAGTGAGAACCAGCATCACTTTTCCCCGCTGGCACCTTTGCTGTGGCAGCAAAAGCTGGACGTTTGTCTTTTTTGCTCCAGAGAGCGCCGAAAGTGAAAAGAGGTGCTTTTGAGGATAGAGTCCTCAGGAAAGCAGAGAGGGCCAAATTGTCTGGTGCATTTGAAGGGGTTCCAGGAGGCAGTGAGAACCAGCATCACTTTTCCCCGCTGGCACTTTTGCTGTGGCAGCAAAAGCTGGACGTTTGTCTTTTTTGCTCCAGAGAGCGCCGAAAGTGAAAAAAGTAGCTTTTGAGGATAGAGTGCTCAGGAAAGCAGAGAGGGCCAAATTGTCTGGGGCATTTGAAGGGGTTCCAGGAGGCAGTGAGAACCAGCATCACTTTTCCCCGCTGGCACCTTTGCTGTGGCAGCAAAAGCTGGACGTTTGCCTTTTTTGCTCCAGAGAGCGCCGAAAGTGAAAAAAGGTGCTTTTGAGGATAGAGTTTTCAGGAAAGCAGAGAGGGCCAAATTGTCTGGGGCATTTGAAGGGGTTCCAGGAGGCAGTGAGAACCAGCATCACTTTTCCCCGCTGGCACCTTTGCTGTGGCAGCAAAAGCTGGACGTTTGTCTTTTTTGCTCCAGAGAGCGCCGAAAGTGAAAAGAGGTTCTTTTGAGGATAGAGTCCTCAGCAAAGCAGAGAGGGCCAAATTGTCTGGTGCATTTGAAGGGGTTCCAGGAGGCAGTGAGAACCAGCATCACTTTTCCCCGCTGGCACCTTTGCTGTGGCAGCAAAAGCTGGACGTTTGTCTTTTTTGCTCCAGAGAGCGCCGAAAGTGAAAAAAGGTGCTTTTGAGGATAGAGTGTTCAGGAAAGCAGAGAGGGCCAAATTGTCTGGGGCATTTGAAGGGGTTCCAGGAGGCAGTGAGAACCAGCATCACTTTTCCCCGCTGGCACCTTTGCTGTGGCAGCAAAAGCTGGACGTTTGTCTTTTTTGCTCCAGAGAGCGCCGAAAGTGAAAAAAGGTTCTTTTGAGGATAGAGTCCTCAGGAAAGCAGAGAGGGCCAAATTGTCTGGGGCATTTGAAGGGGTTCCAGGAGGCAGTGAGAACCAGTATCACTTTTCCCCGCTGGCACCTTTGCTGTGGCAGCAAAAGCTGGACGTTTGTCTTTTTTGCTCCAGAGAGCGCCGAAATTGAAAAAAGGTGCTTTTGCGGATAGAGTCCTCAGGAAAGCAGAGAGGGCCAAATTGTCTGGGGCATTTGAAGGGGTTCCAGGAGGCAGTGAGAACCAGCATCACTTTTCCCCGCTGGCACCTTTGCTGTGGCAGCAAAAGCTGGACGTTTGTCTTTTTTGCTCCAGACAGCGCCGAAAGTGAAAAAAGGTGCTTTTGCGGATAGAGTCCTCAGGAAAACAGAGAGGGCCAAATTGTCTGGGGCATTTGAAGGGGTTCCAGGAGGCAGTGAGAACCAGCATCACTTTTCACCGCTGGCACCTTTGCTGTGGCAGCAAAATCTGGACGTTTGTCTTTTTTGCTCCAGAGAGCGCCGAAAGTGAAAAAAGGTGCTTTTGCGGATAGAGTGCTCAGGAAAGCAGAGAGGGCCAAATTGTCTGGGGCATTTGAAGGGGTTCCAGGAGGCAGTGAGAACCAGCATCACTTTTCCCCGCTGGCACCTTTGCTGTGGCAGCAAAAGCTGGACGTTTGTCTTTTTTGCTCCAGACAGCGCCGAAAGTGAAAAAAGGTGCTTTTGCGGATAGAGTCCTCAGGTAAACAGAGAGGGCCAAATTGTCTGGGGCATTTGAAGGGGTTCCAGGAGGCAGTGAGAACCAGCATCACTTTTCCCCGCTGGCACCTTTGCTGTGGCAGCAAAAGCTGGACGTTTGTCTTTTTTGCTCCAGACAGCGCCGAAAGTGAAAAGAGGTTCTTTTGAGGATAGAGTCCTCAGGAAAGCAGAGAGGGCCAAATTGTCTGGTGCATTTGAAGGGGTTCCAGGAGGCAGTGAGAACCAGCATCACTTTTCCCCGCTGGCACTTTTGCTGTGGCAGCAAAAGCTGGACGTTTGCCTTTTTTGCTCCAGAGAGCGCCGAAAGTGAAAAAAGGTGCTTTTGAGGATAGAGTGCTCAGGAAAGCAGAGAGGGCCAAATTGTCTGGGGCATTTGAAGGGGTTCCAGGAGGCAGTGAGAACCAGCATCACTTTTCCCCGCTGGCACCTTTGCTGTGGCAGCAAAAGCTGGACGTTTGTCTTTTTTGCTCCAGACAGCGCCAAAAGTGAAAAGAGGTGCTTTTGAGGACAGATTCCTCAGGAAAGCAGAGAGGGCCAAATTGTCTGGGGCATTTGAAGGGGTTCCAGGAGGCAGTGAGAACCAGCATCACTTTTCCCCGCTGGCACTTTTGCTGTGGCAGCAAAAGCTGGACGTTTGCCTTTTTTGCTCCAGAGAGCGCCGAAAGTGAAAAAAGGTGCTTTTGAGGATAGAGTGCTCAGGAAAGCAGAGAGGGCCAAATTGTCTGGGGCATTTGAAGGGGTTCCAGGAGGCAGTGAGAACCAGCATCACTTTTCCCTGCTGGCACCTTTGCTGTGGCAGCAAAAGCTGGACGTTTGTCTTTTTTGCTCCAGACAGCGCCGAAAGTGAAAAAAGGTTCTTTTGAGGATAGAGTCCTCAGGAAAGCAGAGAGGGCCAAATTGTCTGGGGCATTTGAAGGGGTTCCAGGAGGCAGTGAGAACCAGCATCACTTTTCCCCGCTGGCACCTTTGCTGTGGCAGCAAAAGCTGGACGTTTGTCTTTTTTGCTCCAGAGAGCGCCGAAAGTGAAAAAAGGTGCTTTTGCGGATAGAGTCCTCAGGAAAGCAGAGAGGGCCAAATTGTCTGGGGCATTTGAAGGGGTTCCAGGAGGCAGTGAGAACCAGCATCACTTTTCCCCGCTGGCACCTTTGCTGTGGCAGCAAAAGCTGGACGTTTGTCTTTTTTGCTCCAGACAGCGCCGAAAGTGAAAAAAGGTGCTTTTGCGGATAGAGTCCTCAGGTAAAGAGAGAGGGCCAAATTGTCTGGGGCATTTGAAGGGGTTCCAGGAGACAGTGAGAACCAGCATCACTTTTCCCCGCTGGCACCTTTGCTGTGGCAGCAAAAGCTGGACGTTTGTCTTTTTTGCTCCAGAGAGCGCCGAAAGTGAAAAAAGCTGCTTTTGCGGATAGAGTCCTCAGGAAAACAGAGAGGGCCAAATTGTCTGGGTCATTTGAAGGGGTTCCAGGAGGCAGTGAGAACCAGCATCACTTTTCCCCGCTGGCACCTTTGCTGTGGCAGCAAAAGCTGGACGTTTGTCTTTTTTGCTCCAGACAGCGCCGAAAGTGAAAAAAGGTGCTTTTGCGGATAGAGTCCTCAGGAAAGCAGAGAGGGCCAAATTGTCTGGTGCATTTGAAGGGGTTCCAGGAGGCAGTGAGAACCAGCATCACTTTTCCCCGCTGGCACTTTTGCTGTGGCAGCAAAAGCTGGACGTTTGTCTTTTTTGCTCCAGAGAGCGCCGAAAGTGAAAAAAGTAGCTTTTGAGGATAGAGTGCTCAGGAAAGCAGAGAGGGCCAAATTGTCTGGGGCATTTGAAGGGGTTCCAGGAGGCAGTGAGAACCAGCATCACTTTTCCCCGCTGGCACCTTTGCTGTGGCAGCAAAAGCTGGACGTTTGCCTTTTTTGCTCCAGAGAGCGCCGAAAGTGAAAAAAGGTGCTTTTGAGGATAGAGTGTTCAGGAAAGCAGAGAGGGCCAAATTGTCTGGGGCATTTGAAGGGGTTCCAGGAGGCAGTGAGAACCAGCATCACTTTTCCCCGCTGGCACCTTTGCTGTGGCAGCAAAAGCTGGACGTTTGTCTTTTTTGCTCCAGACAGCGCCGAAAGTGAAAAAAGGTGCTTTTGAGGATAGAGTCCTCAGGAAAGCAGAGAGGGCCAAATTGTCTGGGGCATTTGAAGGGGTTCCAGGAGGCAGTGAGAACCAGCATCACTTTTCCCCGCTGGCACTTTTGCTGTGGCAGCAAAAGCTGGACGTTTGTCTTTTTTGCTCCAGAGAGCGCCGAAAGTGAAAAAAGGTGCTTTTGCGGATAGAGTCCTCAGGAAAGCAGAGAGGGCCAAATTGTCTGGTGCATTTGAAGGGGTTCCAGGAGGCAGTGAGAACCAGCATCACTTTTCCCCGCTGGCACCTTTGCTGTGGCAGCAAAAGCTGGACGTTTGTCTTTTTTGCTCCAGACAGCGCCGAAAGTGAAAAAAGGTGCTTTTGCGGATAGAGTCCTCAGGTAAACAGAGAGGGCCAAATTGTCTGGGGCATTTGAAGGGGTTCCAGGAGGCAGTGAGAACCAGCATCACTTTTCCCCGCTGGCACCTTTGCTGTGGCAGCAAAAGCTGGACGTTTGTCTTTTTTGCTCCAGACAGCGCCGAAAGTGAAAAGAGGTGCTTTTGAGGACAGAGTCCTCAGGAAAGCAGAGAGGGCCAAATTGTCTGGGGCATTTGAAGGGGTTCCAGGAGGCAGTGAGAACCAGCATCACTTTTCCCCGCTGGCACCTTTGCTGTGGCAGCAAAAGCTGGACGTTTGCCTTTTTTGCTCCAGAGAGCGCCGAAAGTGAAAAAAGGTGCTTTTGAGGATAGAGTGCTCAGGAAAGCAGAGAGGGCCAAATTGTCTGGGGCATTTGAAGGGGTTCCAGGAGGCAGTTAGAACCAGCATCACTTTTCCCCGCTGGCACCTTTGCTGTGGCAGAAAAGCTGGACGTTTGTCTTTTTTGCTCCAGACAGCGCCGAAAGTGAAAAAAGGTTCTTTTGAGGATAGAGTCCTCAGGAAAGCAGAGAGGGCCAAATTGTCTGGGGCATTTGAAGGGGTTCCAGGAGGCAGTGAGAACCAGCATCACTTTTCCCCGCTGGCACCTTTGCTGTGGCAGCAAAAGCTGGACGTTTGTCTTTTTTGCTCCAGAGAGCGCCGAAAGTGAAAAAAGGTGCTTTTGCGGATAGAGTCCTCAGGAAAGCAGAGAGGGCCAAATTGTCTGGTGCATTTGAAGGGGTTCTAGGAGGCAGTGAGAACCAGCATCACTTTTCCCCGCTGGCACCTTTGCTGTGGCAGCAAAAGCTGGACGTTTGTCTTTTTTGCTCCAGAGAGCGCCGAAAGTGAAAAAAGGTGCTTTTGCGGATAGAGTCCTCAGGAAAACAGAGAGGGCCAAATTGTCTGGGGCATTTGAAGGGGTTCCAGGAGGCAGTGAGAACCAGCATCACTTTTCCCCGCTGGCACCTTTGCTGTGGCAGCAAAAGCTGGACGTTTGTCTTTTTTGCTCCAGACAGCGCCGAAAGTGAAAAAAGGTGCTTTTGCGGATAGAGTCCTCAGGAAAGCAGAGAGGGCCAAATTGTCTGGTGCATTTGAAGGGGTTCCAGGAGGCAGTGAGGACCAGCATCACTTTTCCCCGCTGGCACTTTTGCTGTGGCAGCAAAAGCTGGACGTTTGTCTTTTTTGCTCCAGAGAGCGCCGAAAGTGAAAAAAGGTGATTTGAGGATAGAGTCCTCAGGAAAACAGAGAGGGCCAAATTGTCTGGGGCATTTGAAGGGGTTCCAGGAGGCAGTGAGAACCAGCATCACTTTTCCCCGCTGGCACCTTTGCTGTGGCAGCAAAAGCTGGACGTTTGTCTTTTTTGCTCCAGGGAGCGCCGAAAGTGAAAAGAGGTGCTTTTGAGGATAGAGTCCTCAGGAAAGCAGAGAGGGCCAAATTGTCTGGGGCATTTGAAGGGGTTCCAGGAGGCAGTGAGAACCAGCATCACTTTTCCCCGCTGGCACCTTTGCTGTGGCAGCAAAAGCTGGACGTTTGTCTTTTTTGCTCCAGAGAGCGCCGAAAGTGAAAAAAGCTGCTTTTGCGGATAGAGTCCTCAAGAAAACAGAGAGGGCCAAATTGTCTGGGTCATTTGAAGGGGTTCCAGGAGGCAGTGAGAACCAGCATCACTTTTCCCCGCTGGCACCTTTGCTGTGGCAGCAAAAGCTGGACGTTTGTCTTTTTTGCTCCAGAGAGCGCCGAAAGTGAAAAAAGGTGCTTTTGAGGATAGAGTCCTCAGGAAAGCAGAGAGGGCCAAATTGTCTGGTGCATTTGAAGGGGTTCCAGGAGGCAGTGAGAACCAGCATCACTTTTCCCCGCTGGCACTTTTGCTGTGGCAGCAAAAGCTGGACGTTTGTCTTTTTTGCTCCAGAGAGCGCCGAAAGTGAAAAAAGTAGCTTTTGAGGATAGAGTGCTCAGGAAAGCAGAGAGGGCCAAATTGTCTGGGGCATTTGAAGGGGTTCCAGGAGGCAGTGAGAACCAGCATCACTTTTCCCCGCTGGCACCTTTGCTGTGGCAGCAAAAGCTGGACGTTTGTCTTTTTTGCTCCAGAGAGCGCCGAAAGTGAAAAAAGGTGCTTTTGAGGATAGAGTCCTCAGGAAAGCAGAGAGGGCCAAATTGTCTGGGGCATTTGAAGGGGTTCCAGGAGGCAGTGAGAACCAGCATCACTTTTCCCCGCTGGCACTTTTGCTGTGGCAGCAAAAGCTGGACGTTTGTCTTTTTTGCTCCAGAGAGCGCCGAAAGTGAAAAAAGTAGCTTTTGAGGATAGAGTGCTCAGGAAAGCAGAGAGGGCCAAATTGTCTGGGGCATTTGAAGGGGTTCCAGGAGGCAGTGAGGACCAGCATCACTTTTCCCCGCTGGCACTTTTGCTGTGGCAGCAAAAGCTGGACGTTTGTCTTTTTTGCTCCAGAGAGCGCCGAAAGTGAAAAAAGGTGATTTGAGGATAGAGTCCTCAGGAAAACAGAGAGGGCCAAATTGTCTGGGGCATTTGAAGGGGTTCCAGGAGGCAGTGAGAACCAGCATCACTTTTCCCCGCTGGCACCTTTGCTGTGGCAGCAAAAGCTGGACGTTTGTCTTTTTTGCTCCAGGGAGCGCCGAAAGTGAAAAGAGGTGCTTTTGAGGATAGAGTCCTCAGGAAAGCAGAGAGGGCCAAATTGTCTGGGGCATTTGAAGGGGTTCCAGGAGGCAGTGAGAACCAGCATCACTTTTCCCCGCTGGCACCTTTGCTGTGGCAGCAAAAGCTGGACGTTTGTCTTTTTTGCTCCAGAGAGCGCCGAAAGTGAAAAAAGCTGCTTTTGCGGATAGAGTCCTCAGGAAAACAGAGAGGGCCAAATTGTCTGGGTCATTTGAAGGGGTTCCAGGAGGCAGTGAGAACCAGCATCACTTTTCCCCGCTGGCACCTTTGCTGTGGCAGCAAAAGCTGGACGTTTGTCTTTTTTGCTCCAGAGAGCGCCGAAAGTGAAAAAAGGTGCTTTTGAGGATAGAGTCCTCAGGAAAGCAGAGAGGGCCAAATTGTCTGGTGCATTTGAAGGGGTTCCAGGAGGCAGTGAGAACCAGCATCACTTTTCCCCGCTGGCACTTTTGCTGTGGCAGCAAAAGCTGGACGTTTGTCTTTTTTGCTCCAGAGAGCGCCGAAAGTGAAAAAAGTAGCTTTTGAGGATAGAGTGCTCAGGAAAGCAGAGAGGGCCAAATTGTCTGGGGCATTTGAAGGGGTTCCAGGAGGCAGTGAGAACCAGCATCACTTTTCCCCGCTGGCACCTTTGCTGTGGCAGCAAAAGCTGGACGTTTGTCTTTTTTGCTCCAGAGAGCGCCGAAAGTGAAAAAAGGTGCTTTTGAGGATAGAGTCCTCAGGAAAGCAGAGAGGGCCAAATTGTCTGGGGCATTTGAAGGGGTTCCAGGAGGCAGTGAGAACCAGCATCACTTTTCCCCGCTGGCACTTTTGCTGTGGCAGCAAAAGCTGGACGTTTGTCTTTTTTGCTCCAGAGAGCGCCGAAAGTGAAAAAAGTAGCTTTTGAGGATAGAGTGCTCAGGAAAGCAGAGAGGGCCAAATTGTCTGGGGCATTTGAAGGGGTTCCAGGAGGCAGTGAGAACCAGCATCACTTTTCCCCGCTGGCACCTTTGCTGTGGCAGCAAAAGCTGGACGTTTGTCTTTTTTGCTCCAGACAGCGCCGAAAGTGAAAAGAGGTGCTTTTGAAGACAGAGTCCTCAGGAAAGCAGAGAGGGCCAAATTGTCTGGGGCATTTGAAGGGGTTCCAGGAGGCAGTGAGAACCAGCATCACTTTTCCCCGCTGGCACCTTTGCTGTGGCAGCAAAAGCTGGACGTTTGCCTTTTTTGCTCCAGAGAGCGCCCAAAGTGAAAAAAGGTGCTTTTGAGGATAGAGTGTTCAGGAAAGCAGAGAGGGCCAAATTGTCTGGGGCATTTGAAGGGGTTCCAGGAGGCAGTGAGAACCAGCATCACTTTTCCCCGCTGGCACCTTTGCTGTGGCAGCAAAAGCTGGACGTTTGTCTTTTTTGCTCCAGACAGCGCCGAAAGTGAAAAAAGGTGCTTTTGAGGATAGAGTCCTCAGGAAAGCAGAGAGGGCCAAATTGTCTGGGGCATTTGAAGGGGTTCCAGGAGGCAGTGAGAACCAGCATCACTTTTCCCCGCTGGCACTTTTGCTGTGGCAGCAAAAGCTGGACGTTTGTCTTTTTTGCTCCAGAGAGCGCCGAAAGTGAAAAAAGGTGCTTTTGCGGATAGAGTCCTCAGGAAAGCAGAGAGGGCCAAATTGTCTGGTGCATTTGAAGGGGTTCCAGGAGGCAGTGAGAACCAGCATCACTTTTCCCCGCTGGCACCTTTGCTGTGGCAGCAAAAGCTGGACGTTTGTCTTTTTTGCTCCAGACAGCGCCGAAAGTGAAAAAAGGTGCTTTTGCGGATAGAGTCCTCAGGTAAACAGAGAGGGCCAAATTGTCTGGGGCATTTGAAGGGGTTCCAGGAGGCAGTGAGAACCAGCATCACTTTTCCCCGCTGGCACCTTTGCTGTGGCAGCAAAAGCTGGACGTTTGTCTTTTTTGCTCCAGACAGCGCCGAAAGTGAAAAGAGGTGCTTTTGAGGACAGAGTCCTCAGGAAAGCAGAGAGGGCCAAATTGTCTGGGGCATTTGAAGGGGTTCCAGGAGGCAGTGAGAACCAGCATCACTTTTCCCCGCTGGCACCTTTGCTGTGGCAGCAAAAGCTGGACGTTTGCCTTTTTTGCTCCAGAGAGCGCCGAAAGTGAAAAAAGGTGCTTTTGAGGATAGAGTGCTCAGGAAAGCAGAGAGGGCCAAATTGTCTGGGGCATTTGAAGGGGTTCCAGGAGGCAGTTAGAACCAGCATCACTTTTCCCCGCTGGCACCTTTGCTGTGGCAGAAAAGCTGGACGTTTGTCTTTTTTGCTCCAGACAGCGCCGAAAGTGAAAAAAGGTTCTTTTGAGGATAGAGTCCTCAGGAAAGCAGAGAGGGCCAAATTGTCTGGGGCATTTGAAGGGGTTCCAGGAGGCAGTGAGAACCAGCATCACTTTTCCCCGCTGGCACCTTTGCTGTGGCAGCAAAAGCTGGACGTTTGTCTTTTTTGCTCCAGAGAGCGCCGAAAGTGAAAAAAGGTGCATTTGAGGATAGAGTCCTCAGGAAAACAGAGAGGGCCAAATTGTCTGGGGCATTTGAAGGGGTTCCAGGAGGCAGTGAGAACCAGCATCACTTTTCCCCGCTGGCACCTTTGCTGTGGCAGCAAAAGCTGGACGTTTGTCTTTTTTGCTCCAGAGAGCGCCGAAAGTGAAAAAAGGTGCTTTTGCGGATAGAGTCCTCAGGAAAACAGAGAGGGCCAAATTGTCTGGTGCATTTGAAGGGGTTCCAGGAGGCAGTGAGAACCAGCATCACTTTTCCCTGCTGGCACCTTTGCTGTGGCAGCAAAAGCTGGACGTTTGTCTTTTTTGCTCCAGACAGCGCCGAAAGTGAAAAAAGGTGCTTTTGCGGATAGAGTCCTCAGGAAAGCAGAGAGGGCCAAATTGTCTGGTGCATTTGAAGGGGTTCCAGGAGGCAGTGAGGACCAGCATCACTTTTCCCCGCTGGCACTTTTGCTGTGGCAGCAAAAGCTGGACGTTTGTCTTTTTTGCTCCAGAGAGCGCCGAAAGTGAAAAAAGGTGATTTGAGGATAGAGTCCTCAGGAAAACAGAGAGGGCCAAATTGTCTGGGGCATTTGAAGGGGTTCCAGGAGGCAGTGAGAACCAGCATCACTTTTCCCCGCTGGCACCTTTGCTGTGGCAGCAAAAGCTGGACGTTTGTCTTTTTTGCTCCAGGGAGCGCCGAAAGTGAAAAGAGGTGCTTTTGAGGATAGAGTCCTCAGGAAAGCAGAGAGGGCCAAATTGTCTGGGGCATTTGAAGGGGTTCCAGGAGGCAGTGAGAACCAGCATCACTTTTCCCCGCTGGCACCTTTGCTGTGGCAGCAAAAGCTGGACGTTTGTCTTTTTTGCTCCAGAAGCGCCGAAAGTGAAAAGAGGTGCTTTTGAGGATAGAGTCATCAGGAAAGCAGAGAGGGCCAAATTGTCTGGGGCATTTGAAGGGGTTCCAGGAGGCAGTGAGAACCAGCATCACTTTTCCCCGCTGGCACCTTTGCTGTGGCAGCAAAAGCTGGACGTTTGCCTTTTTTACTCCAGACAGAGCCGAAAGTGAAAAAAGGTGCTTTTGAGGATAGAGTGCTCAGGAAAGCAGAGAGGGCCAAATTGTCTGGGGCATTTGAAGGGGTTCCAGGAGGCAGTGAGAACCAGCATCACTTTTCCCCGCTGGCACCTTTGCTGTGGCAGCAAAAGCTGGACGTTTGTCTTTTTTGCTCCAGAGAGCGCCGAAAGTGAAAAGAGGTGCTTTTGAGGATAGAGTCCTCAGGAAAGCAGAGAGGGCCAAATTGTCTGGGGCATTTGAAGGGGTTCCAGGAGGCAGTGAGAACCAGCATCACTTTTCCCCGCTGGCACCTTTGCTGTGGCAGCAAAAGCTGGACGTTTGTCTTTTTTGCTCCAGACAGCGCCGAAAGTGAAAAAAGGTGCTTTTGCGGATAGAGTCCTCAGGTAAACAGAGAGGGCCAAATTGTCTGGGGCATTTGAAGGGGTTCCAGGAGGCAGTGAGAACCAGCATCACTTTTCCCCGCTGGCACCTTTGCTGTGGCAGCAAAAGCTGGACGTTTGTCTTTTTTGCTCCAGAGAGCGCCGAAAGTGAAAAGAGGTGCTTTTGAGGATAGAGTCCTCAGGAAAGCAGAGAGGGCCAAATTGTCTGGTGCATTTGAAGGGGTTCCAGGAGGCAGTGAGAACCAGCATCACTTTTCCCCGCTGGCATTTTTGCTGTGGCAGCAAAAGCTGGACGTTTGTCTTTTTTGCTCCAGAGAGCGCCGAAAGTGAAAAAAGTAGCTTTTGAGGATAGAGTGCTCAGGAAAGCAGAGAGGGCCAAATTGTCTGGGGCATTTGAAGGGGTTCCAGGAGGCAGTGAGAACCAGCATCACTTTTCCCCGCTGGCACCTTTGCTGTGGCAGCAAAAGCTGGACGTTTGTCTTTTTTGCTCCAGACAGCGCCGAAAGTGAAAAGAGGTGCTTTTGAGGATAGAGTCCTCAGGAAAGCAGAGAGGGCCAAATTGTCTGGGGCATTTGAAGGGGTTCCAGGAGGCAGTGAGAACCAGCATCACTTTTCCCCGCTGGCAC
This sequence comes from Vanellus vanellus, assembly GCF_965231255.1. Lineage (NCBI taxonomy): Eukaryota > Metazoa > Chordata > Aves > Charadriiformes > Charadriidae > Vanellus > Vanellus vanellus. The sequence continues at coordinate 27,647 of NW_028128010.1, read as the reverse complement.
CTTTGCTGTGGCAGCAAAAGCTGGACGTTTGCCTTTTTTGCTCCAGACAGCGCCGAAAGTGAAAAAAGGTGCTTTTGAGGATAGAGTGCTCAGGAAAGCAGAGAGGGCCAAATTGTCTGGGGCATTTGAAGGGGTTCCAGGAGGCAGTGAGAACCAGCATCACTTTTCCCCGCTGGCACCTTTGCTGTGGCAGCAAAAGCTGGACGTTTGTCCTTTTTGCTCAAGAGAGCGCCGAAAGTGAAAAAAGGTGCTTTTGCGGATAGAGTCCTCAGGAAAACAGAGAGGGCCAAATTGTCTGGGGCATTTGAAGGGGTTCCAGGAGGCAGTGAGAACCAGCATCACTTTTCCCCGCTGGCACCTTTGCTGTGGCAGCAAAAGCTGGACGTTTGTCTTTTTTGCTCCAGAGAGCGCCGAAAGTGAAAAAAGGTGCTTTTGCGGATAGAGTCCTCAGGAAAACAGAGAGGGCCAAATTGTCTGGTGCATTTGAAGGGGTTCCAGGAGGCAGTGAGGACCAGCATCACTTTTCCCCGCTGGCACCTTTGCTGTGGCAGCAAAAGCTGGACGTTTGTCTTTTTTGCTCCAGAGAGCGCCGAAAGTGAAAAGAGGTGCTTTTGAGGATAGAGTCCTCAGGAAAGCAGAGAGGGCCAAATTGTCTGGGGCATTTGAAGGGGTTCCAGGAGGCAGTGAGAACCAGCATCACTTTTCCCCGCTGGCACCTTTGCTGTGGCACCAAAAGCTGGACGTTTGCCTTTTTTGCTCCAGACAGCGCCGAAAGTGAAAAAAGGTGCTTTTGAGGATAGAGTGCTCAGGAAAGCAGAGAGGGCCAAATTGTCTGGGGCATTTGAAGGGGTTCCAGGAGGCAGTGAGAACCAGCATCACTTTTCCCCGCTGGCACCTTTGCTGTGGCAGCAAAAGCTGGACGTTTGTCTTTTTTGCTCAAGAGAGCGCCGAAAGTGAAAAAAGGTGCTTTTGCGGATAGAGTCCTCAGGAAAACAGAGAGGGCCAAATTGTCTGGGGCATTTGAAGGGGTTCCAGGAGGCAGTGAGAACCAGCATCACTTTTCCCCGCTGGCACCTTTGCTGTGGCAGCAAAAGCTGGACGTTTGTCTTTTTTGCTCCAGAGAGCGCCGAAAGTGAAAAAAGGTGCTTTTGCGGATAGAGTCCTCAGGAAAACAGAGAGGGCCAAATTGTCTGGTGCATTTGAAGGGGTTCCAGGAGGCAGTGAGGACCAGCATCACTTTTCCCCGCTGGCACCTTTGTTGTGGCAGCAAAAGCTGGACGTTTGTCTTTTTTGCTCCAGACAGCGCCGAAAGTGAAAAGAGGTGCTTTTGAGGACAGAGTCCTCAGGAAAGCAGAGAGGGCCAAATTGTCTGGGGCATTTGAAGGGGTTCCAGGAGGCAGTGAGAACCAGCATCACTTTTCCCCGCTGGCACCTTTGCTGTGGCAGCAAAAGCTGGACGTTTGCCTTTTTTGCTCCAGACAGCGCCGAAAGTGAAAAAAGGTGCTTTTGAGGATAGAGTGCTCAGGAAAGCAGAGAGGGCCAAATTGTCTGGGGCATTTGAAGGGGTTCCAGGAGGCAGTGAGAACCAGCATCACTTTTCCCCGCTGGCACCTTTGCTGTGGCAGCAAAAGCTGGACGTTTGTCTTTTTTGCTCCAGAGAGCGCCGAAAGTGAAAAAAGGTGCTTTTGCGGATAGAGTCCTCAGGAAAACAGAGAGGGCCAAATTGTCTGGGGCATTTGAAGGGGTTCCAGGAGGCAGTGAGAACCAGCATCACTTTTCCCCGCTGGCACCTTTGCTGTGGCAGCAAAAGCTGGACGTTTGTCTTTTTTGCTCCAGACAGCGCCGAAAGTGAAAAAAGGTGCTTTTGCGGATAGAGTCCTCAGGAAAACAGAGAGGGCCAAATTGTCTGGTGCATTTGAAGGGGTTCCAGGAGGCAGTGAGAACCAGCATCACTTTTCCCCGCTGGCACCTTTGCTGTGGCAGCAAAAGCTGGACGTTTGTCTTTTTTGCTCCAGACAGCGCCGAAAGTGAAAAAAGGTGCTTTTGCGGATAGAGTCCTCAGGAAAGCAGAGAGGGCCAAATTGTCTGGTGCATTTGAAGGGGTTCCAGGAGGCAGTGAGAACCAGCATCACTTTTGCCCGCTGGCACTTTTGCTGTGGCAGCAAAAGCTGGACGTTTGTCTTTTTTGCTCCAGAGAGCGCCGAAAGTGAAAAAAGGTGATTTGAGGATAGAGTCCTCAGGAAAACAGAGAGGGCCAAATTGTCTGGGGCATTTGAAGGGGTTCCAGGAGGCAGTGAGAACCAGCATCACTTTTCCCCGCTGGCACCTTTGCTGTGGCAGCAAAAGCTGGACGTTTGTCTTTTTTGCTTCAGGGAGCGCCGAAAGTGAAAAGAGGTGCTTTTGAGGATAGAGTCCTCAGGAAAGCAGAGAGGGCCAAATTGTCTGGGGCATTTGAAGGGGTTCCAGGAGGCAGTGAGAACCAGCATCACTTTTCCCCGCTGGCACCTTTGCTGTGGCAGCAAAAGCTGGACGTTTGTCTTTTTTGCTCCAGAGAGCGCCCAAAGTGAAAAGAGGTGCTTTTGAGGATAGAGTCCTCAGGAAAGCAGAGAGGGCCAAATTGTCTGGGGCATTTGAAGGGGTTCCAGGAGGCAGTGAGAACCAGCATCACTTTTCCCCGCTGGCACTTTTGCTGTGGCAGCAAAAGCTGGACGTTTGTCTTTTTTGCTCCAGAGAGCGCCGAAAGTGAAAAAAGTAGCTTTTGAGGATAGAGTGCTCAGGAAAGCAGAGAGGGCCAAATTGTCTGGGGCATTTGAAGGGGTTCCAGGAGGCAGTGAGAACCAGCATCACTTTTCCCCGCTGGCACCTTTGCTGTGGCAGCAAAAGCTGGACGTTTTGTCTTTTTTGCTCCAGACAGCGCCGAAAGTGAAAAGAGGTGCTTTTGAGGAACAGAGTCCTCCAGGAAAGCAGAGAGGGCCAAATTGTCTGGGGCATTTGAAGGGGTTCCAGGAGGCAGTGAGAACCAGCATCACTTTTCCCCGCTGGCACCTTTGCTGTGGCAGCAAAAGCTGGACGTTTGTCTTTTTTGCTCCAGACAGCGCCGAAAGTGAAAAAAGGTGCTTTTGAGGATAGAGTGCTCAGGAAAGCAGAGAGGGCCAAATTGTCTGGGGCATTTGAAGGGGTTCCAGGAGGCAGTGAGAACCAGCATCACTTTTCCCCGCTGGCACCTTTGCTGTGGCAGCAAAAGCTGGACGTTTGTCTTTTTTGCTCCAGACAGCGCCGAAAGTGAAAAAAGGTGCTTTTGAGGATAGAGTCCTCAGGAAAGCAGAGAGGGCCAAATTGTCTGGGGCATTTGAAGGGGTTCCAGGAGGCAGTGAGAACCAGCATCACTTTTCCCCGCTGGCACCTTTGCTGTGGCAGCAAAAGCTGGACGTTTGTCTTTTTTGCTCCAGAGAGCGCCGAAAGTGAAAAAAGGTGCTTTTGCGGATAGAGTCCTCAGGAAAGCAGAGAGGGCCAAATTGTCTGGGGCATTTGAAGGGGTTCTAGGAGGCAGTGAGAACCAGCATCACTTTTCCCCGCTGGCACCTTTGCTGTGGCAGCAAAAGCTGGACGTTTGTCTTTTTTGCTCAAGAGAGCGCCGAAAGTGAAAAAAGGTGCTTTTGCGGATAGAGTACTCAGGAAAACAGAGAGGGCCAAATTGTCTGGGGCATTTGAAGGGGTTCCAGGAGGCAGTGAGAACCAGCATCACTTTTCCCCGCTGGCACCTTTGCTGTGGCAGCAAAAGCTGGACGTTTGTCTTTTTTGCTCCAGAGAGCGCCGAAAGTGAAAAAAGGTGCTTTTGCGGATAGAGTCCTCAGGAAAACAGAGAGGGCCAAATTGTCTGGTGCATTTGAAGGGGTTCCAGGAGGCAGTGAGAACCAGCATCACTTTTCCCCGCTGGCACCTTTGCTGTGGCAGCAAAAGCTGGACGTTTGTCTTTTTTGCTCCAGACAGCGCCGAAAGTGAAAAAAGGTGCTTTTGCGGATAGAGTCCTCAGGAAAGCAGAGAGGGCCAAATTGTCTGGGGCATTTGAAGGGGTTCCAGGAGGCAGTGAGAACCAGCATCACTTTTCCCCGCTGGCACTTTTGCTGTGGCAGCAAAAGCTGGACGTTTGTCTTTTTTGCTCCAGAGAGCGCCGAAAGTGAAAAAAGGTGATTTGAGGATAGAGTCCTCAGGAAAACAGAGAGGGCCAAATTGTCTGGGGCATTTGAAGGGGTTCCAGGAGGCAGTGAGAACCAGCATCACTTTTCCCCGCTGGCACCTTTGCTGTGGCAGCAAAAGCTGGACGTTTGTCTTTTTTGCTCCAGAGAGCGCCGAAAGTGAAAAAAGGTGCTTTTGCGGATAGAGTCCTCAGGAAAACAGAGAGGGCCAAATTGTCTGGTGCATTTGAAGGGGTTCCAGGAGGCAGTGAGAACCAGCAACACTTTTCCCCGCTGGCACCTTTGCTGTGGCAGCAAAAGCTGGACGTTTGTCTTTTTTGCTCCAGAGAGCGCCGAAAGTGAAAAAAGGTGCTTTTGCGGATAGAGTCCTCAGGAAAACAGAGAGGGCCAAATTGTCTGGTGCATTTGAAGGGGTTCCAGGAGGCAGTGAGAACCAGCATCACTTTTCCCCGCTGGCACCTTTGCTGTGGCAGCAAAAGCTGGACGTTTGTCTTTTTTGCTCCAGACAGCGCCGAAAGTGAAAAAAGGTGCTTTTGCGGATAGAGTCCTCAGGAAAGCAGAGAGGGCCAAATTGTCTGGGGCATTTGAAGGGGTTCCAGGAGGCAGTGAGAACCAGCATCACTTTTCCCCGCTGGCACTTTTGCTGTGGCAGCAAAAGCTGGACGTTTGTCTTTTTTGCTCCAGAGAGCGCCGAAAGTGAAAAAAGGTGATTTGAGGATAGAGTCCTCAGGAAAACAGAGAGGGCCAAATTGTCTGGGGCATTTGAAGGGGTTCCAGGAGGCAGTGAGAACCAGCATCACTTTTCCCCGCTGGCACCTTTGCTGTGGCAGCAAAAGCTGGACGTTTGTCTTTTTTTGCTCCAGGGAGCGCCGAAAGTGAAAAGAGGTGCTTTTGAGGATAGAGTCCTCAGGAAAGCAGAGAGGGCCAAATTGTCTGGGGCATTTGAAGGGGTTCCAGGAGGCAGTGAGAACCAGCATCACTTTTCCCCGCTGGCACCTTTGCTGTGGCAGCAAAAGCTGGACGTTTGTCTTTTTTGCTCCAGACAGCGCCGAAAGTGAAAAAAGGTGCTTTTGCGGATAGAGTCCTCAGGAAAACAGAGAGGGCCAAATTGTCTGGTGCATTTGAAGGGGTTCCAGGAGGCAGTGAGAACCAGCATCACTTTTCCCCGCTGGCACTTTTGCTGTGGCAGCAAAAGCTGGACGTTTGTCTTTTTTGCTCCAGAGAGCGCCGAAAGTGAAAAAAGGTGCTTTTGAGGATAGAGTGCTCAGGAAAGCAGAGAGCGCCAAATTGTCTGGGGCATTTGAAGGGGTTCCAGGAGGCAGTGAGAACCAGCATCACTTTTCCCCGCTGGCACCTTTGCTGTGGCAGCAAAAGCTGGACGTTTGTCTTTTTTGCTCCAGAGAGCGCCGAAAGTGAAAAAAGGTGCTTTTGCGGATAGAGTCCTCAGGAAAGCAGAGAGGGCCAAATTGTCTGGTGCATTTGAAGGGGTTCCAGGAGGCAGTGAGAACCAGCATCACTTTTCCCCGCTGGCACTTTTGCTGTGGCAGCAAAAGCTGGACGTTTGTCTTTTTTGCTCCAGAGAGCGCCGAAAGTGAAAAAAGGTGATTTGAGGATAGAGTCCTCAGGAAAACAGAGAGGGCCAAATTGTCTGGTGCATTTGAAGGGGTTCCAGGAGGCAGTGAGAACCAGCATCACTTTTCCCCGCTGGCACCTTTGCTGTGGCAGCAAAAGCTGGACGTTTGTCTTTTTTGCTCCAGGGAGCGCCGAAAGTGAAAAGAGGTGCTTTTGAGGATAGAGTCCTCAGGAAAGCAGAGAGGGCCAAATTGTCTGGGGCATTTGAAGGGGTTCCAGGAGGCAGTGAGAACCAGCATCACTTTTCCCCGCTGGCACCTTTGCTGTGGCAGCAAAAGCTGGACGTTTGTCTTTTTTGCTCCAGACAGCGCCGAAAGTGAAAAAAGGTGCTTTTGCGGATAGAGTCCTCAGGAAAACAGAGAGGGCCAAATTGTCTGGGGCATTTGAAGGGGTTCCAGGAGGCAGTGAGAACCAGCATCACTTTTCCCCGCTGGCACCTTTGCTGTGGCAGCAAAAGCTGGACGTTTGTCTTTTTTGCTTCAGGGAGCGCCGAAAGTGAAAAGAGGTGCTTTTGAGGATAGAGTCCTCAGGAAAGCAGAGAGGGCCAAATTGTCTGGGGCATTTGAAGGGGTTCCAGGAGGCAGTGAGAACCAGCATCACTTTTCCCCGCTGGCACCTTTGCTGTGGCAGCAAAAGCTGGACGTTTGTCTTTTTTGCTCCAGAGAGCGCCGAAAGTGAAAAGAGGTGCTTTTGAGGATAGAGTCCTCAGGAAAGCAGAGAGGGCCAAATTGTCTGGTGCATTTGAAGGGGTTCCAGGAGGCAGTGAGAACCAGCATCACTTTTCCCCGCTGGCACTTTTGCTGTGGCAGCAAAAGCTGGACGTTTGTCTTTTTTGCTCCAGAGAGCGCCGAAAGTGAAAAAAGTAGCTTTTGAGGATAGAGTGCTCAGGAAAGCAGAGAGGGCCAAATTGTCTGGGGCATTTGAAGGGGTTCCAGGAGGCAGTGAGAACCAGCATCACTTTTCCCCGCTGGCACCTTTGCTGTGGCAGCAAAAGCTGGACGTTTGTCTTTTTTGCTCCAGACAGCGCCGAAAGTGAAAAGAGGTGCTTTTGAGGACAGAGTCCTCAGGAAAGCAGAGAGGGCCAAATTGTCTGGGGCATTTGAAGGGGTTCCAGGAGGCAGTGAGAACCAGCATCACTTTTCCCCGCTGGCACCTTTGCTGTGGCAGCAAAAGCTGGACGTTTGTCTTTTTTGCTCCAGACAGCGCCGAAAGTGAAAAAAGGTGCTTTTGAGGATAGAGTGCTCAGGAAAGCAGAGAGGGCCAAATTGTCTGGGGCATTTGAAGGGGTTCCAGGAGGCAGTGAGAACCAGCATCACTTTTCCCCGCTGGCACCTTTGCTGTGGCAGCAAAAGCTGGACGTTTGTCTTTTTTGCTCCAGACAGCGCCGAAAGTGAAAAAAGGTGCTTTTGAGGATAGAGTCCTCAGGAAAGCAGAGAGGGCCAAATTGTCTGGGGCATTTGAAGGGGTTCCAGGAGGCAGTGAGAACCAGCATCACTTTTCCCCGCTGGCACCTTTGCTGTGGCAGCAAAAGCTGGACGTTTGTCTTTTTTGCTCCAGAGAGCGCCGAAAGTGAAAAAAGGTGCTTTTGCGGATAGAGTCCTCAGGAAAGCAGAGAGGGCCAAATTGTCTGGGGCATTTGAAGGGGTTCTAGGAGGCAGTGAGAACCAGCATCACTTTTCCCCGCTGGCACCTTTGCTGTGGCAGCAAAAGCTGGACGTTTGTCTTTTTTGCTCAAGAGAGCGCCGAAAGTGAAAAAAGGTGCTTTTGCGGATAGAGTACTCAGGAAAACAGAGAGGGCCAAATTGTCTGGGGCATTTGAAGGGGTTCCAGGAGGCAGTGAGAACCAGCATCACTTTTCCCCGCTGGCACCTTTGCTGTGGCAGCAAAAGCTGGACGTTTGTCTTTTTTGCTCCAGAGAGCGCCGAAAGTGAAAAAAGGTGCTTTTGCGGATAGAGTCCTCAGGAAAACAGAGAGGGCCAAATTGTCTGGTGCATTTGAAGGGGTTCCAGGAGGCAGTGAGAACCAGCACCACTTTTCCCCGCTGGCACCTTTGCTGTGGCAGCAAAAGCTGGACGTTTGTCTTTTTTGCTCCAGACAGCGCCGAAAGTGAAAAAAGGTGCTTTTGCGGATAGAGTCCTCAGGAAAGCAGAGAGGGCCAAATTGTCTGGGGCATTTGAAGGGGTTCCAGGAGGCAGTGAGAACCAGCATCACTTTTCCCCGCTGGCACTTTTGCTGTGGCAGCAAAAGCTGGACGTTTGTCTTTTTTGCTCCAGAGAGCGCCGAAAGTGAAAAAAGGTGATTTGAGGATAGAGTCCTCAGGAAAACAGAGAGGGCCAAATTGTCTGGGGCATTTGAAGGGGTTCCAGGAGGCAGTGAGAACCAGCATCACTTTTCCCCGCTGGCACCTTTGCTGTGGCAGCAAAAGCTGGACGTTTGTCTTTTTTTGCTCCAGGGAGCGCCGAAAGTGAAAAGAGGTGCTTTTGAGGATAGAGTCCTCAGGAAAGCAGAGAGGGCCAAATTGTCTGGGGCATTTGAAGGGGTTCCAGGAGGCAGTGAGAACCAGCATCACTTTTCCCCGCTGGCACCTTTGCTGTGGCAGCAAAAGCTGGACGTTTGTCTTTTTTGCTCCAGACAGCGCCGAAAGTGAAAAAAGGTGCTTTTGCGGATAGAGTCCTCAGGAAAACAGAGAGGGCCAAATTGTCTGGTGCATTTGAAGGGGTTCCAGGAGGCAGTGAGAACCAGCATCACTTTTCCCCGCTGGCACTTTTGCTGTGGCAGCAAAAGCTGGACGTTTGTCTTTTTTGCTCCAGAGAGCGCCGAAAGTGAAAAAAGGTGCTTTTGAGGATAGAGTGCTCAGGAAAGCAGAGAGCGCCAAATTGTCTGGGGCATTTGAAGGGGTTCCAGGAGGCAGTGAGAACCAGCATCACTTTTCCCCGCTGGCACCTTTGCTGTGGCAGCAAAAGCTGGACGTTTGTCTTTTTTGCTCCAGAGAGCGCCGAAAGTGAAAAAAGGTGCTTTTGCGGATAGAGTCCTCAGGAAAGCAGAGAGGGCCAAATTGTCTGGTGCATTTGAAGGGGTTCCAGGAGGCAGTGAGAACCAGCATCACTTTTCCCCGCTGGCACTTTTGCTGTGGCAGCAAAAGCTGGACGTTTGTCTTTTTTGCTCCAGAGAGCGCCGAAAGTGAAAAAAGGTGATTTGAGGATAGAGTCCTCAGGAAAACAGAGAGGGCCAAATTGTCTGGTGCATTTGAAGGGGTTCCAGGAGGCAGTGAGAACCAGCATCACTTTTCCCCGCTGGCACCTTTGCTGTGGCAGCAAAAGCTGGACGTTTGTCTTTTTTGCTCCAGAGAGCGCCGAAAGTGAAAAAAGGTGCTTTTGCGGATAGAGTCCTCAGGAAAACAGAGAGGGCCAAATTGTCTGGGGCATTTGAAGGGGTTCCAGGAGGCAGTGAGAACCAGCATCACTTTTCCCCGCTGGCACCTTTGCTGTGGCAGCAAAAGCTGGACGTTTGTCTTTTTTGCTCCAGACAGCGCCGAAAGTGAAAAAAGGTGCTTTTGCGGATAGAGTCCTCAGGAAAACAGAGAGGGCCAAATTGTCTGGGGCATTTGAAGGGGTTCCAGGAGGCAGTGAGAACCAGCATCACTTTTCCCCGCTGGCACTTTTGCTGTGGCAGCAAAAGCTGGACGTTTGTATTTTTTGCTCCAGACAGCGCCGAAAGTTAAAAAAGGTGCTTTTGAGGATAGAGTGCTCAGGAAAGCAGAGAGCGCCAAATTGTCTGGGGCATTTGAAGGGGTTCCAGGAGGCAGTGAGAACCAGCATCACTTTTCCCCGCTGGCACCTTTGCTGTGGCAGCAAAAGCTGGACGTTTGTCTTTTTTGCTCCAGAGAGCGCCGAAAGTGAAAAGAGGTGCTTTTGAGGATAGAGTCCTCAGGAAAGCAGAGAGGGCCAAATTGTCTGGGGCATTTGAAGGGGTTCCAGGAGGCAGTGAGAACCAGCATCACTTTTCCCCGCTGGCACTTTTGCTGTGGCAGCAAAAGCTGGACGTTTGTCTTTTTTGCTCCAGAGAGCGCCGAAAGTGAAAAAAGTAGCTGTTGAGGATAGAGTGCTCAGGAAAGCAGAGAGGGCCAAATTGTCTGGGGCATTTGAAGGGGTTCCAGGAGGCAGTGAGAACCAGCATCACTTTTCCCCGCTGGCACCTTTGCTGTGGCAGCAAAAGCTGGACGTTTGTCTTTTTTGCTCCAGAGAGCGCCGAAAGTGAAAAAAGGTGCTTTTGCGGATAGAGTCCTCAGGAAAGCAGAGAGGGCCAAATTGTCTGGTGCATTTGAAGGGGTTCCAGGAGGCAGTGAGAACCAGCATCACTTTTCCCCGCTGGCACTTTTGCTGTGGCAGCAAAAGCTGGACGTTTGTCTTTTTTGCTCCAGAGAGCGCCGAAAGTGAAAAAAGGTGCTTTTGAGGATAGAGTCCTCAGGAAAACAGAGAGGGCCAAATTGTCTGGGGCATTTGAAGGGGTTCCAGGAGGCAGTGAGAACCAGCATCACTTTTCCCCGCTGGCACCTTTGCTGTGGCAGCAAAAGCTGGACGTTTGTCTTTTTTGCTCCAGACAGCGCCGAAAGTGAAAAGAGGTGCTTTTGCGGATAGAGTCCTCAGGAAAGCAGAGAGGGCCAAATTGTCTGGGGCATTTGAAGGGGTTCCAGGAGGCAGTGAGAACCAGCATCACTTTTCCCCGCTGGCACCTTTGCTGTGGCAGCAAAAGCTGGACGTTTGTCTTTTTTGCTCCAGACAGCGCCGAAAGTGAAAAAAAGTGCTTTTGCGGATAGAGTCCTCAGGTAAACAGAGAGGGCCAAATTGTCTGGGGCATTTGAAGGGGTTCCAGGAGGCAGTGAGAACCAGCATCACTTTTCCCCGCTGGCACCTTTGCTGTGGCAGCAAAAGCTGGACGTTTGTCTTTTTTGCTCCAGAGAGCGCCGAAAGTGAAAAGAGGTGCTTTTGCGGATAGAGTCCTCAGGAAAGCAGAGAGGGCCAAATTGTCTGGGGCATTTGAAGGGGTTCCAGGAGGCAGTGAGAACCAGCATCACTTTTCCCCGCTGGCACCTTTGCTGTGGCAGCAAAAGCTGGACGTTTGTCTTTTTTGCTCCAGAGAGCGCCGAAAGTGAAAAGAGGTGCTTTTGCGGATAGAGTCCTCAGGAAAGCAGAGAGGGCCAAATTGTCTGGGGCATTTGAAGGGGTTCCAGGAGGCAGTGAGAACCAGCATCACTTTTCCCCGCTGGCACCTTTGCTGTGGCAGCAAAAGCTGGACGTTTGTCTTTTTTGCTCCAGAGAGCGCCGAAAGTGAAAAAAAGTGCTTTTGCGGATAGAGTCCTCAGGTAAACAGAGAGGGCCAAATTGTCTGGTGCATTTGAAGGGGTTCCAGGAGGCAGTGAGAACCAGCATCACTTTTCCCCGCTGGCACCTTTGCTGTGGCAGCAAAAGCTGGACGTTTGTCTTTTTTGCTCCAGAGAGCGCCGAAAGTGAAAAAAGGTGCATTTGAGGATAGAGTCCTCAGGAAAGCAGAGAGGGCCAAATTGTCTGGGGCATTTGAAGGGGTTCCAGGAGGCAGTGAGAACCAGCATCACTTTTCCCCGCTGGCACTTTTGCTGTGGCAGCAAAAGCTGGACTTTTGTCTTTTTTGCTCCAGAGAGCGCCGAAAGTGAAAAAAGTAGCTTTTGAGGATAGAGTGCTCAGGAAAGCAGAGAGGGCCAAATTGTCTGGGGCATTTGAAGGGGTTCCAGGAGGCAGTGAGAACCAGCATCACTTTTCCCCGCTGGCACCTTTGCTGTGGCAGCAAAAGCTGGACATTTGTCTTTTTTGCTCCAGAGAGCGCCGAAAGTGAAAAAAGGTGCTTTTGCGGATAGAGTCCTCAGGAAAACAGAGAGGGCCAAATTGTCTGGTGCATTTGAAGGGGTTCTAGGAGGCAGTGAGAACCAGCATCACTTTTCCCTGCTGGCACCTTAGCTGTGGCAGCAAAAGCTGGACGTTTGTCTTTTTTGCTCCAGACAGCGCCGAAAGTGAAAAAAGGTGCTTTTGAGGATAGAGTGCTCAGGAAAGCAGAGAGGGCCAAATTGTCTGGGGCATTTGAAGGGGTTCCAGGAGGCAGTGAGAACCAGCATCACTTTTCCCCGCTGGCACCTTTGCTGTGGCAGCAAAAGCTGGACATTTGTCTTTTTTGCTCCAGACAGCGCCGAAAGTGAAAAAAGGTGCTTTTGAGGATAGAGTCCTCAGGAAAGCAGAGAGGGCCAAATTGTCTGGGGCATTTGAAGGGGTTCCAGGAGGCAGTGAGAACCAGCATCACTTTTCCCCGCTGGCACCTTTGCTGTGGCAGCAAAAGCTGGACGTTTGTCTTTTTTGCTCCAGAGAGCGCCGAAAGTGAAAAAAGGTGCTTTTGCGGATAGAGTCCTCAGGAAAACAGAGAGGGCCAAATTGTCTGGTGCATTTGAAGGGGTTCCAGGAGGCAGTGAGAACCAGCATCACTTTTCCCCGCTGGCACCTTTGCTGTGGCAGCAAAAGCTGGACGTTTGTCTTTTTTGCTCCAGAGAGCGCCGAAAGTGAAAAAAGGTGCTTTTGCGGATAGAGTCCTCAGGAAAACAGAGAGGGCCAAATTGTCTGGTGCATTTGAAGGGGTTCCAGCAGGCAGTGAGAACCAGCATCACTTTTCCCCGCTGGCACCTTTGCTGTGGCAGCAAAAGCTGGACGTTTGTCTTTTTTGCTCCAGAGAGCGCCGAAAGTGAAAAAAGGTGCTTTTGCGGATAGAGTCCTCAGGAAAGCAGAGAGGGCCAAATTGTCTGGTGCATTTGAAGGGGTTCCAGGAGGCAGTGAGAACCAGCATCACTTTTCCCCGCTGGCACTTTTGCTGTGGCAGCAAAAGCTGGACGTTTGTCTTTTTTGCTCCAGAGAGCGCCGAAAGTGAAAAAAGGTGATTTGAGGATAGAGTCCTCAGGAAAACAGAGAGGGCCAAATTGTCTGGGGCATTTGAAGGGGTTCCAGGAGGCAGTGAGAACCAGCATCACTTTTCCCCGCTGGCACCTTTGCTGTGGCAGCAAAAGCTGGACGTTTGTCTTTTTTGCTCCAGAGAGCGCCGAAAGTGAAAAGAGGTGCTTTTGAGGATAGAGTCCTCAGGAAAGCAGAGAGGGCCAAATTGTCTGGGGCATTAGAAGGGGTTCCAGGAGGCAGTGAGAACCAGCATCACTTTTCCCCGCTGGCACCTTAGCTGTGGCAGCAAAAGCTGGACGTTTGTCTTTTTTGCTCCAGACAGCGCCGAAAGTGAAAAAAGGTGCTTTTGCGGATAGAGTCCTCAGGAAAACAGAGAGGGCCAAATTGTCTGGGGCATTTGAAGGGGTTCCAGGAGGCAGTGAGAACCAGCATCACTTTTCCCCGCTGGCACTTTTGCTGTGGCAGCAAAAGCTGGACGTTTGTCTTTTTTGCTCCAGAGAGCGCCGAAAGTGAAAAAAGGTGCTTTTGAGGATAGAGTGCTCAGGAAAGCAGAGAGGGCCAAATTGTCTGGGGCATTTGAAGGGGTTCCACGAGGCAGTGAGAACCAGCATCACTTTTCCCCGCTGGCACCTTTGCTGTGGCAGCAAAAGCTGGACGTTTGTCTTTTTTGCTCCAGAAGCGCCGAAAGTGAAAAGAGGTGCTTTTGAGGATAGAGTCCTCAGGAAAGCAGAGAGGGCCAAATTGTCTGGGGCATTTGAAGGGGTTCCAGGAGGCAGTGAGAACCAGCATCACTTTTCCCCGCTGGCACCTTTGCTGTGGCAGCAAAAGCTGGACGTTTGCCTTTTTTACTCCAGACAGAGCCGAAAGTGAAAAAAGGTGCTTTTGAGGATAGAGTGCTCAGGAAAGCAGAGAGGGCCAAATTGTCTGGGGCATTTGAAGGGGTTCCAGGAGGCAGTGAGAACCAGCATCACTTTTCCCCGCTGGCACCTTTGCTGTGGCAGCAAAAGCTGGACGTTTGTCTTTTTTGCTCCAGAGAGCGCCGAAAGTGAAAAGAGGTGCTTTTGAGGATAGAGTCCTCAGGAAAGCAGAGAGGGCCAAATTGTCTGGTGCATTTGAAGGGGTTCCAGGAGGCAGTGACAACCAGCATCACTTTTCCCCGCTGGCACTTTTGCTGTGGCAGCAAAAGCTGGACGTTTGTCTTTTTTGCTCCAGAGAGCGCCGAAAGTGAAAAAAGTAGCTTTTGAGGATAGAGTGCTCAGGAAAGCAGAGAGGGCCAAATTGTCTGGTGCATTTGAAGGGGTTCCAGGAGGCAGTGAGAACCAGCATCACTTTTCCCCGCTGGCACTTTTGCTGTGGCAGCAAAAGCTGGATGTTTGTCTTTTTTGCTCCAGAGAGCGCCGAAAGTGAAAAAAGTAGCTTTTGAGGATAGAGTGCTCAGGAAAGCAGAGAGGGCCAAATTGTCTGGGGCATTTGAAGGGGTTCCAGGAGGCAGTGAGAACCAGCATCACTTTTCCCCGCTGGCACCTTTGATGTGGCAGCAAAAGCTGGACGTTTGCCTTTTTTGCTCCAGACAGCGCCGAAAGTGAAAAAAGGTGCTTTTGAGGATAGAGTCCTCAGGAAAGCAGAGAGGGCCAAATTGTCTGGGGCATTTGAAGGGGTTCCAGGAGGCAGTGAGAACCAGCATCACTTTTCCCCGCTGGCACCTTTGCTGTGGCAGCAAAAGCTGGACGTTTGTCTTTTTTGCTCCAGACAGCGCCGAAAGTGAAAAAAGGTGCTTTTGCGGATAGAGTCCTCAGGAAAGCAGAGAGGGCCAAATTGTCTGGTGCATTTGAAGGGGTTCCAGGAGGCAGTGAGAACCAGCATCATATTTCTCCGCTGGCACTTTTGCTGTGGCAGCAAAAGCTGGACGTTTGTCTTTTTTGCTCCAGAGAGCGCCGAAAGTGAAAAAAGATGATTTGAGGATAGAGTCCTCAGGAAAACAGAGAGGGCCAAATTGTCTGGGGCATTTGAAGGGGTTCCAGGAGGCAGTGAGAACCAGCATCACTTTTCCCCGCTGGCACCTTTGCTGTGGCAGCAAAAGCTGGACGTTTGTCTTTTTTGCTCCAGGGAGCGCCGAAAGTGAAAAGAGGTGCTTTTGAGGATAGAGTCCTCAGGAAAGCAGAGAGGGCCAAATTGTCTGGGGCATTAGAAGGGGTTCCAGGAGGCAGTGAGAACCAGCATCACTTTTCCCCGCTGGCACCTTAGCTGTGGCAGCAAAAGCTGGACGTTTGTCTTTTTTGCTCCAGAGAGCGCCGAAAGTGAAAAAAGGTGCTTTTGCGGATAGAGTCCTCAGGAAAACAGAGAGGGCCAAATTGTCTGGGGCATTTGAAGGGGTTCCAGGAGGCAGTGAGAACCAGCATCACTTTTCCCCGCTGGCACTTTTGCTGTGGCAGCAAAAGCTGGACGTTTGTCTTTTTTGCTCCAGAGAGCGCCGAAAGTGAAAAAAGGTGCTTTTGAGGATAGAGTGCTCAGGAAAGCAGAGAGGGCCAAATTGTCTGGGGCATTTGAAGGGGTTCCACGAGGCAGTGAGAACCAGCATCACTTTTCCCCGCTGGCACCTTTGCTGTGGCAGCAAAAGCTGGACGTTTGTCTTTTTTGCTCCAGAAGCGCCGAAAGTGAAAAGAGGTGCTTTTGAGGATAGAGTCCTCAGGAAAGCAGAGAGGGCCAAATTGTCTGGGGCATTTGAAGGGGTTCCAGGAGGCAGTGAGAACCAGCATCACTTTTCCCCGCTGGCACCTTTGCTGTGGCAGCAAAAGCTGGACGTTTGCCTTTTTTACTCCAGACAGAGCCGAAAGTGAAAAAAGGTGCTTTTGAGGATAGAGTGCTCAGGAAAGCAGAGAGGGCCAAATTGTCTGGGGCATTTGAAGGGGTTCCAGGAGGCAGTGAGAACCAGCATCACTTTTCCCCGCTGGCACCTTTGCTGTGGCAGCAAAAGCTGGACGTTTGTCTTTTTTGCTCCAGAGAGCGCCGAAAGTGAAAAGAGGTGCTTTTGAGGATAGAGTCCTCAGGAAAGCAGAGAGGGCCAAATTGTCTGGGGCATTTGAAGGGGTTCCAGGAGGCAGTGAGAACCAGCATCACTTTTCCCCGCTGGCACTTTTGCTGTGGCAGCAAAAGCTGGACGTTTGTCTTTTTTGCTCCAGAGAGCGCCGAAAGTGAAAAAAGTAGCTTTTGAGGATAGAGTGCTCAGGAAAGCAGAGAGGGCCAAATTGTCTGGTGCATTTGAAGGGGTTCCAGGAGGCAGTGAGAACCAGCATCACTTTTCCCCGCTGGCACTTTTGCTGTGGCAGCAAAAGCTGGACGTTTGTCTTTTTTGCTCCAGAGAGCGCCGAAAGTGAAAAAAGGTGCTTTTGAGGATAGAGTGCTCAGGAAAGCAGAGAGGGCCAAATTGTCTGGGGCATTTGAAGGGGTTCCACGAGGCAGTGAGAACCAGCATCACTTTTCCCCGCTGGCACCTTTGCTGTGGCAGCAAAAGCTGGACGTTTGTCTTTTTTGCTCCAGAAGCGCCGAAAGTGAAAAGAGGTGCTTTTGAGGATAGAGTCCTCAGGAAAGCAGAGAGGGCCAAATTGTCTGGGGCATTTGAAGGGGTTCCAGGAGGCAGTGAGAACCAGCATCACTTTTCCCCGCTGGCACCTTTGCTGTGGCAGCAAAAGCTGGACGTTTGCCTTTTTTACTCCAGACAGAGCCGAAAGTGAAAAAAGGTGCTTTTGAGGATAGAGTCCTCAGGAAAGCAGAGAGGGCCAAATTGTCTGGGGCATTTGAAGGGGTTCCAGGAGGCAGTTAGAACCAGCATCACTTTTCCCCGCTGGCACCTTTGCTGTGGCAGCAAAAGCTGGACGTTTGTCTTTTTTGCTCCAGAGAGCGCCGTAAGTGAAAAGAGGTGCTTTTGAGGATAGAGTCCTCAGGAAAGCAGAGAGGGCCAAATTGTCTGGTGCATTTGAAGGGGTTCCAGGAGGCAGTGAGAACCAGCATCACTTTTCCCCGCTGGCACTTTTGCTGTGGCAGCAAAAGCTGGACGTTTGTCTTTTTTGCTCCAGAGAGCGCCGAAAGTGAAAAAAGTAGCTTTTGAGGATAGAGTGCTCAGGAAAGCAGAGAGGGCCAAATTGTCTGGTGCATTTGAAGGGGTTCCAGGAGGCAGTGAGAACCAGCATCACTTTTCCCCGCTGGCACTTTTGCTGTGGCAGCAAAAGCTGGACGTTTGTCTTTTTTGCTCCAGACAGCGCCGAAAGTGAAAAAAGTAGCTTTTGAGGATAGAGTGCTCAGGAAAGCAGAGAGGGCCAAATTGTCTGGGGCATTTGAAGGGGTTCCAGGAGGCAGTGAGAACCAGCATCACTTTTCCCCGCTGGCACCTTTGATGTGGCAGCAAAAGCTGGACGTTTGCCTTTTTTGCTCCAGACAGCGCCGAAAGTGAAAAAAGGTGCTTTTGAGGATAGAGTCCTCAGGAAAGCAGAGAGGGCCAAATTGTCTGGGGCATTTGAAGGGGTTCCAGGAGGCAGTGAGAACCAGCATCACTTTTCCCCGCTGGCACCTTTGCTGTGGCAGCAAAAGCTGGACGTTTGCCTTTTTTGCTCCAGACAGCGCCGAAAGTGAAAAAAGGTGCTTTTGAGGATAGAGTCCTCAGGAAAGCAGAGAGGGCCAAATTGTCTGGGGCATTTGAAGGGGTTCCAGGAGGCAGTGAGAACCAGCATCACTTTTCCCCGCTGGCACCTTTGCTGTGGCAGCAAAAGCTGGACGTTTGTCTTTTTTGCTCCAGACAGCGCCGAAAGTGAAAAAAGGTGCTTTTGAGGATAGAGTCCTCAGGAAAGCAGAGAGGGCCAAATTGTCTGGGGCATTTGAAGGGGTTCCAGGAGGCAGTGAGGACCAGCATCACTTTTCCCCGCTGGCACCTTTGCTGTGGCAGCAAAAGCTGGACGTTTGTCTTTTTTGCTCCAGACAGCGCCGAAAGTGAAAAAAGGTGCTTTTGAGGATAGAGTGCTCAGGAAAGCAGAGAGGGCCAAATTGTCTGGGGCATTTGAAGGGGTTCCACGAGGCAGTGAGAACCAGCATCACTTTTCCCCGCTGGCACCTTTGCTGTGGCAGCAAAAGCTGGACGTTTGTCTTTTTTGCTCCAGAAGCGCCGAAAGTGAAAAGAGGTGCTTTTGAGGATAGAGTCCTCAGGAAAGCAGAGAGGGCCAAATTGTCTGGGGCATTTGAAGGGGTTCCAGGAGGCAGTGAGAACCAGCATCACTTTTCCCCGCTGGCACCTTTGCTGTGGCAGCAAAAGCTGGACGTTTGCCTTTTTTACTCCAGACAGAGCCGAAAGTGAAAAAAGGTGCTTTTGAGGATAGAGTGCTCAGGAAAGCAGAGAGGGCCAAATTGTCTGGGGCATTTGAAGGGGTTCCAGGAGGCAGTGAGAACCAGCATCACTTTTCCCCGCTGGCACCTTTGCTGTGGCAGCAAAAGCTGGACGTTTGTCTTTTTTGCTCCAGAGAGCGCCGAAAGTGAAAAGAGGTGCTTTTGAGGATAGAGTCCTCAGGAAAGCAGAGAGGGCCAAATTGTCTGGTGCATTTGAAGGGGTTCCAGGAGGCAGTGAGAACCAGCATCACTTTTCCCCGCTGGCACCTTTGCTGTGGCAGCAAAAGCTGGACGTTTGTCTTTTTTGCTCCAGAGAGCGCCGAAAGTGAAAAGAGGTGCTTTTGAGGATAGAGTCCTCAGGAAAGCAGAGAGGGCCAAATTGTCTGGTGCATTTGAAGGGGTTCCAGGAGGCAGTGAGAACCAGCATCACTTTTCCCCGCTGGCACCTTTGCTGTGGCAGCAAAAGCTGGACGTTTG
Organism: Vanellus vanellus; assembly: GCF_965231255.1. Classification (NCBI taxonomy): domain Eukaryota; kingdom Metazoa; phylum Chordata; class Aves; order Charadriiformes; family Charadriidae; genus Vanellus; species Vanellus vanellus. The sequence continues at coordinate 9,007 of NW_028128010.1, read as the reverse complement.
TCTTTTTTGCTCCAGACAGCGCCGAAAGTGAAAAAAGGTGCTTTTGCGGATAGAGTCCTCAGGAAAACAGAGAGGGCCAAATTGTCTGGGGCATTTGAAGGGGTTCCAGGAGGCAGTGAGAACCAGCATCACTTTTCCCCGCTGGCACCTTTGCTGTGGCAGCAAAAGCTGGACGTTTGTCTTTTTTGCTCCAGAAGCGCCGAAAGTGAAAAAAGGTGCTTTTGAGGATAGAGTCCTCAGGAAAGCAGAGAGGGCCAAATTGTCTGGTGCATTTGAAGGGGTTCCAGGAGGCAGTGAGAACCAGCATCACTTTTCCCCGCTGGCGCCTTTGCTGTGGCAGCAAAAGCTGGACGTTTGTCTTTTTTGCTCCAGAGAGCGCCGAAAGTGAAAAAAGGTTCTTTTGAGGATAGAGTCCTCAGGAAAGCAGAGAGGGCCAAATTGTCTGGGGCATTTGAAGGGGTTCCAGGAGGCAGTGAGAACCAGCATCACTTTTCCCCGCTGGCACCTTTGCTGTGGCAGCAAAAGCTGGACGTTTGTCTTTTTTGCTCCAGACAGCGCCGAAAGTGAAAAGAGGTGCTTTTGCGGATAGAGTCCTCAGGAAAACAGAGAGGGCCAAATTGTCTGGGGCATTTGAAGGGGTTCCAGGAGGCAGTGAGAACCAGCATCACTTTTCCCCGCTGGCACCTTTGCTGTGGCAGCAAAAGCTGGACGTTTGTCTTTTTTGCTCCAGACAGCGCCGAAAGTGAAAAAAGGTGCTTTTGCGGACAGAGTCCTCAGGAAAACAGAGAGGGCCAAATTGTCTGGGGCATTTGAAGGGGTTCCAGGAGGCAGTGAGAACCAGCATCACTTTTCCCCGCTGGCACCTTTGCTGTGGCAGCAAAAGCTGGACGTTTGTATTTTTTGCTCCAGACAGCGCCGAAAGTGAAAAGAGGTGCTTTTGAGGATAGAGTCCTCAGGAAAGCAGAGAGGGCCAAATTGTCTGGGGCATTTGAAGGGGTTCCAGGAGGCAGTGAGAACCAGCATCACTTTTCCCCGCTGGCACTTTTGCTGTGGCAGCAAAAGCTGGACGTTTGTCTTTTTTGCTCCAGAGAGCGCCGAAAGTGAAAAAAGTAGCTTTTGAGGATAGAGTGCTCAGGAAAGCAGAGAGGGCCAAATTGTCTGGGGCATTTGAAGGGGTTCCAGGAGGCAGTGAGAACCAGCATCACTTTTCCCCGCTGGCACCTTTGCTGTGGCAGCAAAAGCTGGACGTTTGTCTTTTTTGCTCCAGAGAGCGCCGAAAGTGAAAAAAGGTGCTTTTGCAGATAGAGTGCTCAGGAAAGCAGAGAGGGCCAAATTGTCTGGTGCATTTGAAGGGGTTCCAGGAGGCAGTGAGAACCAGCATCACTTTTCCCCGCTGGCACCTTTGCTGTGGCAGCAAAAGCTGGACGTTTGTCTTTTTTGCTCCAGAGAGCGCCGAAAGTGAAAAAAGGTGCTTTTGCGGATAGAGTCCTCAGGAAAACAGAGAGGGGCAAATTGTCTGGGGCATTTGAAGGGGTTCCAGGAGGCAGTGAGAACCAGCATCACTTTTCCCCGCTGGCACCTTTGCTGTGGCAGCAAAAGCTGGACGTTTGTCTTTTTTGCTCCAGAGAGCGCCGAAAGTGAAAAAAGGTGCTTTTGAGGATAGAGTCCTCAGGAAAGCAGAGAGGGCCAAATTGTCTGGGGCATTTGAAGGGGTTCCAGGAGGCAGTGAGAACCAGCATCACTTTTCCCCGCTGGCACCTTTGCTGTGGCAGCAAAAGCTGGACGTTTGTCTTTTTTGCTCCAGAGAGCGCCGAAAGTGAAAAAAGGTGATTTGAGGATAGAGTCCTCAGGAAAGCAGAGAGGGCCAAATTGTCTGGGGCATTTGAAGGGGTTTCAGGAGGCAGTGAGAACCAGCATCACTTTTCTCCGCTGGCACCTTTGCTGTGGCAGCAAAAGCTGGACGTTTGCCTTTTTTACTCCAGACAGAGCCGAAAGTGAAAAAAGGTGCTTTTGAGGATAGAGTGCTCAGGAAAGCAGAGAGCGCCAAATTGTCTGGGGCATTTGAAGGGGTTCCAGGAGGCAGTGAGAACCAGCATCACTTTTCCCCGCTGGCACCTTTGCTGTGGCAGCAAAAGCTGGACGTTTGTCTTTTTTGCTCCAGACAGCGCCGAAAGTGAAAAGAGGTGCTTTTGAGGATAGAGTCCTCAGGAAAGCAGAGAGGGCCAAATTGTCTGGGGCATTTGAAGGGGTTCCAGGAGGCAGTGAAAACCAGCATCACTTTTCCCCGCTGGCACTTTTGCTGTGGCAGCAAAAGCTGGACGTTTGTCTTTTTTGCTCCAGACAGCGCCGAAAGTGAAAAGAGGTGCTTTTGAGGACAGAGTCCTCAGGAAAGCAGAGAGGGCCAAATTGTCTGGGGCATTTGAAGGGGTTCCAGGAGGCAGTGAGAACCAGCATCACTTTTCCCCGCTGGCACCTTTGCTGTGGCAGCAAAAGCTGGACGTTTGTCTTTTTTGCTCCAGACAGCGCCGAAAGTGAAAAAAGGTGCTTTTGAGGATAGAGTCCTCAGGAAAGCAGAGAGGGCCAAATTGTCTGGGGCATTTGAAGGGGTTCCAGGAGGCAGTGAGAACCAGCATCACTTTTCCCCGCTGGCACCTTTGCTGTGGCAGCAAAATCTGGACGTTCGTCTTTTTTGCTCCATAGAGCGCCGAAATTGAAAAAAGGTGCTTTTGAGGATAGAGTCCTCAGGAAAGCAGAGAGGGCCAAATTGTCTGGGGCATTTGAAGGGGTTCCAGGAGGCAGTGAGGACCAGCATCACTTTTCCCCGCTGGCACCTTTGCTGTGGCAGCAAAAGCTGGACGTTTGTCTTTTTTGCTCCAGACAGCGCCGAAAGTGAAAAAAGGTGCTTTTGAGGATAGAGTCCTCAGGAAAGCAGAGAGGGCCAAATTGTCTGGGGCATTTGAAGGGGTTCCAGGAGGCAGTGAGAACCAGCATCACTTTTCCCCGCTGGCACCTTTGCTGTGGCAGCAAAAGCTGGACGTTTGTCTTTTTTGCTCCAGACAGCGCCGAAAGTGAAAAAAGGTGCTTTTGCGGATAGAGTCCTCAGGAAAGCAGAGAGGGCCAAATTGTCTGGGGCATTTGAAGGGGTTCCAGGAGACAGTGAGAACCAGCATCACTTTTCCCCGCTGGCACCTTTGCTGTGGCAGCAAAATCTGGACGTTTGTCTTTTTTGCTCCAGACAGCGCCGAAAGTGAAAAAAGGTGCTTTTGCGGATAGAGTCCTCAGGAAAACAGAGAGGGCCAAATTGTCTGGGGCATTTGAAGGAGTTCCAGGAGGCAGTGAGAACCAGCATCACTTTTCCCCGCTGGCACCTTTGCTGTGGCAGCAAAAGCTGGACGTTTGTCTTTTTTGCTCCAGACAGCGCCGAAAGTGAAAAAAGGTGCTTTTGAGAATAGAGTGCTCAGGAAAGCAGAGAGGGCCAAATTGTCTGGGGCATTTGAAGGGGTTCCAGGAGGCAGTGAGAACCAGCATCACTTTTCCCCGCTGGCACCTTTGCTGTGGCAGCAAAAGCTGGACGTTTGTCTTTTTTGCTCCAGACAGCGCCGAAAGTGAAAAAAGGTGCTTTTGCGGATAGAGTCCTCAGGAAAGCAGAGAGGGCCAAATTGTCTGGGGCATTTGAAGGGGTTCCAGGAGGCAGTGAGAACCAGCATCACTTTTCCCCGCTGGCACCTTTGCTGTGGCAGCAAAAGCTGGACGTTTGCCTTTTTTGCTCCAGAGAGCGCCGAAAGTGAAAAAAGGTGCTTTTGAGGATAGAGTCCTAAGGAAAGCAGAGAGGGCCAAATTGTCTGGGGCATTTGAAGGGGTTCCAGGAGGCAGTGAGAAGCAGCATCACTTTTCCCCGCTGGCACCTTTGCTGTGGCAGCAAAAGCTGGACGTTTGTCTTTTTTGCTCCAGAGAGCGCCGAAAGTGAAAAAAGGTGCTTTTGAGGATAGAGTCCTCAGGAAAGCAGAGAGGGCCAAATTGTCTGGGGCATTTGAAGGGGTTCCAGGAGGCAGTGAGAACCAGCATCACTTTTCCCCGCTGGCACCTTTGCTGTGGCAGCAAAAGCTGGACGTTTGTCTTTTTTGCTCCAGAGAGCGCCGAAAGTGAAAAAAGGTGCTTTTGCGGATAGAGTCCTCAGGAAAGCAGAGAGGGCCAAATTGTCTGGGGCATTTGAAGGGGTTCCAGGAGGCAGTGAGAACCAGCAGCACTTTTCCCCGCTGGCACTTTTGCTGTGGCAGCAAAAGCTGGACGTTTGTCTTTTTTGCTCCAGAGAGCGCCGAAAGTGAAAAAGGGTGCTTTTGAGGATAGAGTCCTCAGGAAAGCAGAGAGGGCCAAATTGTCTGGGGCATTTGAAGGGGTTCCAGGAGGCAGTGAGAACCAGCATCACTTTTCCCCGCTGGCACCTTTGCTGTGGCAGCAAAAGCTGGACGTTTGCCTTTTTTGCTCCAGAGAGCGCCGAAAGTGAAAAAAGGTGCTTTTGAGGATAGAGTCCTCAGGAAAGCAGAGAGGGCCAAATTGTCTGGGGCATTTGAAGGGGTTCCAGGAGGCAGTGAGAACCAGCATCACTTTTCCCCGCTGGCACCTTTGCTGTGGCAGCAAAATCTGGACGTTTGTCTTTTTTGCTCCAGAGAGCGCCGAAAGTGAATAAAGGTGCTTTTGAGGATAGAGTCCTCAGGAAAGCAGAGAGGGCCAAATTGTCTGGGGCATTTGAAGGGGTTCCAGGAGGCAGTGAGAACCAGCATCACTTTTCCCCGGTGGCACCTTTGCTGTGGCAGCAAAATCTGGACGTTTGTCTTTTTTGCTCCAGACAGCGCCGAAAGTGAAAAAAGGTGCTTTTGAGGATAGAGTCCTCAGGAAAGCAGAGAGGGCCAAATTGTCTGGGGCATTTGAAGGGGTTCCAGGAGGCAGTGAGAACCAGCATCACTTTTCCCCGCTGGCACCTTTGCTGTGGCAGCAAAAGCTGGACGTTTGTCTTTTTTGCTCCAGACAGCGCCGAAAGTGAAAAAAGGTGCTTTTGCGGATAGAGTCCTAAGGAAAGCAGAGAGGGCCAAATTGTCTGGGGCATTTGAAGGGGTTCCAGGAGGCAGTGAGAACCAGCATCACTTTTCCCCGCTGGCACCTTTGCTGTGGCAGCAAAAGCTGGACGTTTGTCTTTTTTGCTCCAGAGAGCGCCGAAAGTGAAAAAAGGTGCTTTTACGGATAGAGTCCTCAGGAAAGCAGAGAGGGCCAAATTGTCTGGGGCATTTGAAGGGGTTCCAGGAGGCAGTGAGAACCAGCATCACTTTTCCCCGCTGGCACCTTTGCTGTGGCAGCAAAAGCTGGACGTTTGTCTTTTTTGCTCCAGACAGCGCCGAAAGTGAAAAAAGGTGCTTTTGAGGATAGAGTCCTCAGGAAAGCAGAGAGGGCCAAATTGTCTGGGGCATTTGAAGGGGTTCCAGGAGGCAGTGAGAACCAGCATCACTTTTCCCCGCTGGCACTTTTGCTGTGGCAGCAAAATCTGGACGTTTGTCTTTTTTGCTCCAGACAGCGCCGAAAGTGAAAAGAGGTGCTTTTGAGGATAGAGTCCTCAGGAAAGCAGAGAGGGCCAAATTGTCTGGGGCATTTGAAGGGGTTCCAGGAGGCAGTGAGAACCAGCATCACTTTTCCCCGCTGGCACCTTTGCTGTGGCAGCAAAAGCTGGACGTTTGTCTTTTTTGCTCCAGAGAGCGCCGAAAGTGAAAAAAGGTGCTTTTGAGGATAGAGTCCTCAGGAAAGCAGAGAGGGCCAAATTGTCTGGGGCATTTGAAGGGGTTCCAGGAGGCAGTGAGAACCAGCATCACTTTTCCCCGCTGGCACCTTTGCTGTGGCAGCAAAAGCTGGACGTTTGCCTTTTTTGCTCCAGACAGCGCCGAAAGTGAAAAAAGGTGCTTTTGAGGATAGAGTCCTCAGGAAAGCAGAGAGGGCCAAATTGTCTGGGGCATTTGAAGGGGTTCCAGGAGGCAGTGAGAACCAGCATCACTTTTCCCCGCTGGCACCTTTGCTGTGGCAGCAAAATCTGGACGTTTGTCTTTTTTGCTCCAGAGAGAGCCGAAAGTGAAAAAAGGTGCTTTTGAGGATAGAGTCCTCAGGAAAGCAGAGAGGGCCAAATTGTCTGGGGCATTTGAAGGGGTTCCAGGAGGCAGTGAGAACCAGCATCACTTTTCCCCGCTGGCACCTTTGCTGTGGCAGCAAAAGCTGGACGTTTGTCTTTTTTGCTCCACAGAGCGCCGAAAGTGAAAAAAGGTGCTTTTGCGGATAGAGTCCTCAGGAAAGCAGAGAGGGCCAAATTTTCTGGGGCATTTGAAGGGGTTCCAGGAGGCAGTGAGAACCAGCATCACTTTTCCCGCTGGCACCTTTGCTGTGGCAGCAAAAGCTGGACGTTTGTCTTTTTTGCTCCAGAGAGCGCCGAAAGTGAAAAAAGGTGCTTTTACGGATAGAGTGCTCAGGAAAGCAGAGAGGGCCAAATTGTCTGGGGCATTTGAAGGGGTTCCAGGAGGCAGTGAGAACCAGCATCACTTTTCCCCGCTGGCACCTTTGCTGTGGCAGCAAAAGCTGGACGTTTGTCTTTTTTGCTCCAGACAGCGCCGAAAGTGAAAAAAGGTGCTTTTGAGGATAGAGTCCTCAGGAAAGCAGAGAGGGCCAAATTGTCTGGGGCATTTGAAGGGGTTCCAGGAGGCAGTGAGAACCAGCATCACTTTTCCCCGCTGGCACTTTTGCTGTGGCAGCAAAATCTGGACGTTTGTCTTTTTTGCTCCAGACAGCGCCGAAAGTGAAAAGAGGTGCTTTTGAGGATAGAGTCCTCAGGAAAGCAGAGAGGGCCAAATTGTCTGGTGCATTTGAAGGGGTTCCAGGAGGCAGTGAGAACCAGCATCACTTTTCCCCGCTGGCACCTTTGCTGTGGCAGCAAAAGCTGGACGTTTGCCTTTTTTGCTCCAGACAGCGCCGAAAGTGAAAAAAGGTGCTTTTGAGGATAGAGTCCTCAGGAAAGCAGAGAGGGCCAAATTGTCTGGGGCATTTGAAGGGGTTCCAGGAGGCAGTGAGAACCAGCATCACTTTTCCCCGCTGGCACCTTTGCTGTGGCAGCAAAATCTGGACGTTTGTCTTTTTTGCTCCAGAGAGCGCCGAAAGTGAATAAAGGTGCTTTTGAGGATAGAGTCCTCAGGAAAGCAGAGAGGGCCAAATTGTCTGGGGCATTTGAAGGGGTTCCAGGAGGCAGTGAGAACCAGCATCACTTTTCCCCGCTGGCACCTTTGCTGTGGCAGCAAAAGCTGGACGTTTGTCTTTTTTGCTCCAGACAGCGCCGAAAGTGAAAAAAGGTGCTTTTGCGGATAGAGTCCTCAGGAAAGCAGAGAGGGCCAAATTGTCTGGGGCATTTGAAGGGGTTCCAGGAGGCAGTGAGAACCAGCATCACTTTTCCCCGCTGGCACCTTTGCTGTGGCAGCAAAAGCTGGACGTTTGTCTTTTTTGCTCCAGAGAGCGCCGAAAGTGAAAAAAGGTGCTTTTACGGATAGAGTCCTCAGGAAAGCAGAGAGGGCCAAATTGTCTGGGGCATTTGAAGGGGTTCCAGGAGGCAGTGAGAACCAGCATCACTTTTCCCCGCTGGCACCTTTGCTGTGGCAGCAAAAGCTGGACGTTTGTCTTTTTTGCTCCAGACAGCGCCGAAAGTGAAAAAAGGTGCTTTTGAGGATAGAGTCCTCAGGAAAGCAGAGAGGGCCAAATTGTCTGGGGCATTTGAAGGGGTTCCAGGAGGCAGTGAGAACCAGCATCACTTTTCCCCGCTGGCACTTTTGCTGTGGCAGCAAAATCTGGACGTTTGTCTTTTTTGCTCCAGACAGCGCCGAAAGTGAAAAGAGGTGCTTTTGAGGATAGAGTCCTCAGGAAAGCAGAGAGGGCCAAATTGTCTGGGGCATTTGAAGGGGTTCCAGGAGGCAGTGAGAACCAGCATCACTTTTCCCCGCTGGCACCTTTGCTGTGGCAGCAAAATCTGGACGTTTGTCTTTTTTGCTCCAGAGAGCGCCGAAAGTGAAAAAAGGTGCTTTTGAGGATAGAGTCCTCAGGAAAGCAGAGAGGGCCAAATTGTCTGGGGCATTTGAAGGGGTTCCAGGAGGCAGTGAGAACCAGCATCACTTTTCCCCGCTGGCACCTTTGCTGTGGCAGCAAAAGCTGGACGTTTGCCTTTTTTGCTCCAGACAGCGCCGAAAGTGAAAAAAGGTGCTTTTGAGGATAGAGTGCTCAGGAAAGCAGAGAGGGCCAAATTGTCTGGGGCATTTGAAGGGGTTCCAGGAGGCAGTGAGAACCAGCATCACTTTTCCCCGCTGGCACCTTTGCTGTGGCAGCAAAATCTGGACGTTTGTCTTTTTTGCTCCAGACAGCGCCGAAAGTGAAAAGAGGTGCTTTTGAGGATAGAGTCCTCAGGAAAGCAGAGAGGGCCAAATTGTCTGGGGCATTTGAAGGGGTTCCAGGAGGCAGTGAGAACCAGCATCACTTTTCCCCGCTGGCACCTTTGCTGTGGCAGCAAAATCTGGACGTTTGTCTTTTTTGCTCCAGAGAGCGCCGAAAGTGAATAAAGGTGCTTTTGAGGATAGAGTCCTCAGGAAAGCAGAGAGGGCCAAATTGTCTGGGGCATTTGAAGGGGTTCCAGGAGGCAGTGAGAACCAGCATCACTTTTCCCCGGTGGCACCTTTGCTGTGGCAGCAAAAGCTGGACGTTTGTCTTTTTTGCTCCAGAGAGCGCCGAAAGTGAAAAAAGGTGCTTTTGAGGATAGAGTCCTCAGGAAAGCAGAGAGGGCCAAATTGTCTGGTGCATTTGAAGGGGTTCCAGGAGTCAGTGAGAACCAGCATCACTTTTCCCCGCTGGCACTTTTGCTGTGGCAGCAAAAGCTGGACGTTTGTCTTTTTTGCTCCAGAGAGCGCCGAAAGTGAAAAAAGGTGCTTTTGAGGATAGAGTCCTC
>NW_028128011.1:0-34148 GCF_965231255.1 Vanellus vanellus | reverse complement strand
GGACGTTTGTCTTTTTTGCTCCAAACAGCGCCGGAAAGTGAAAAAAGGTGCTTTTGAGGATAGACTTTTCAGGAAAGCAGAGAGGGCCAAATTGTCTGGGGCATTTGAAGGGGTTCCAGGAGGCAGTGAGGACCAGCATCACTTTTCCCCGCTGGCACCTTTGCTGTGGCAGCAGAAGCTGGACGTCTGTCTTTTTTGCTCCAAACAGCGCCGAAAGAGAAAAAAAGTGCTTTTGAGGATAGCGTGCGCAGGAAAGCAGAGAGGGCCAAATTGTCTGGGGCATTTGAAGGGGTTCCAGGAGGCAGTGAGGACCAGCATCACTTTTCCCCGCTGGCACCTTTGCTGTGGCAGCAAAAGCTGGACGTTTGTCTTTTTTGCTCCAAACAGCGCCGAAAGTGAAAAAAGGTGCTTTTGAGGATAGACTTTTCAGGAAAGCAGAGAGGGCCAAATTGTCTGGGGCATTTGAAGGGGTTCCAGGAGGCAGTGAGGACCAGCATCACTTTTCCCCGCTGGCACCTTTGCTGTGGCAGCAAAAGCTGGACGTTTGTCTTTTTTGCTCCAAACAGCGCCGAAAGTGAAAAAAGGTGCTTTTGAGGATAGCGTGCGCAGGAAAGCAGAGAGGGCCAAATTGTCTGGGGCATTTGAAGGGGTTCCAGGAGGCAGTGAGAAGCAGCATCACTTTTCCCCGCTGGCACCTTTGCTGTGGCAGCAAAAGCTGGACGTTTGTCTTTTTTGCTCCAAACAGCGCCGAAAGTGAAAAAAGGTGCTTTTGAGGATAGCGTGCGCAGGAAAGCAGAGAGGGCCAAATTGTCTGGGGCATTTGAAGGGGTTCCAGGAGGCAGTGAGAAGCAGCATCACTTTTCCCCGCTGGCACCTTTGCTGTGGTAGCAAAAGCTGGACGTTTGTCTTTTTTGCTCCAAACAGCGCCGAAAGTGAAAAAAGGTGCTTTTGAGGATAGACTTTTCAGGAAAGCAGAGAGGGCCAAATTGTCTGGGGCATTTGAAGGGGTTCCAGGAGGCAGTGAGGACCAGCATCACTTTTCCCCGCTGGCACCTTTGCTGTGGCAGCAAAAGCTGGACGTTTGTCTTTTTTGCTCCAAACAGCGCCGAAAGTGAAAAAAGGTGCTTTTGAGGATAGCGTGCGCAGGAAAGCAGAGAGGGCCAAATTGTCTGGGGCATTTGAAGGGGTTCCAGGAGGCAGTGAGAAGCAGCATCACTTTTCCCCGCTGGCACCTTTGCTGTGGCAGCAAAAGCTGGACGTTTGTCTTTTTTGCTCCAAACAGCGCCGAAAGTGAAAAAAGGTGCTTTTGAGGATAGCGTGCGCAGGAAAGCAGAGAGGGCCAAATTGTCTGGGGCATTTGAAGGGGTTCCAGGAGGCAGTGAGAAGCAGCATCACTTTTCCCCGCTGGCACCTTTGCTGTGGCAGCAAAAGCAGGAGGTTTGTCTTTTTTGCTCCAAACAGCGCCGAAAGTGAAAAAAGGTGCTTTTGAGGATAGAGTGCGCAGGAAAGCAGAGAGGGCCAAATTGTCTGGGGCATTTGAAGGGGTTCCAGGAGGCAGTGAGAAGCAGCATCACTTTTCCCCGCTGGCACCTTTGCTGTGGCAGCAAAAGCTGGACGTTTGTCTTTTTTGCTCCAAACAGCGCCGAAAGTGAAAAAAGGTGCTTTTGAGGATAGCGTGCGCAGGAAAGCAGAGAGGGCCAAATTGTCTGGGGCATTTGAAGGGGTTCCAGGAGGCAGTGAGGACCAGCATCACTTTTCCCCGCTGGCACCTTTGCTGTGGCAGCAAAAGCTGGACGTTTGTCTTTTTTGCTCCAAACAGCGCCGAAAGTGAAAAAAGGTGCTTTTGAGGATAGCGTGCGCAGGAAAGCAGAGAGGGCCAAATTGTCTGGGGCATTTGAAGGGGTTCCAGGAGGCAGTGAGAAGCAGCATCACTTTTCCCCGCTGGCACCTTTGCTGTGGCAGCAAAAGCTGGACGTTTGTCTTTTTTGCTCCAAACAGCGCCGAAAGTGAAAAAAGGTGCTTTTGAGGATAGCGTGCGCAGGAAAGCAGAGAGGGCCAAATTGTCTGGGGCATTTGAAGGGGTTCCAGGAGGCAGTGAGTACCAGCATCACTTTTCCCCGCTGGCACCTTTGCTGTGGCAGCAAAAGCTGGACGTTTGTCTTTTTTGCTCCAAACAGCGCCGAAAGTGAAAAAAGGTGCTTTTGAGGATAGCGTGCGCAGGAAAGCAGAGAGGGCCAAATTGTCTGGGGCATTTGAAGGGGTTCCAGGAGGCAGTGAGAAGCAGCATCACTTTTCCCCGCTGGCACCTTTGCTGTGGCAGCAAAAGCTGGACGTTTGTCTTTTTTGCTCCCAAACAGCGCCGAAAGTGAAAAAAGGTGCTTTTGAGGATAGCGTGCGCAGGAAAGCAGAGAGGGCCAAATTGTCTGGGGCATTTGAAGGGGTTCCAGGAGGCAGTGAGGACCAGCATCACTTTTCCCCGCTGGCACCTTTGCTGTGGCAGCAAAAGCTGGACGTTTGTCTTTTTTGCTCCAAACAGCGCCGAAAGTGAAAAAAGGTGCTTTTGAGGATAGCGTGCGCAGGAAAGCAGAGAGGGCCAAATTGTCTGGGGCATTTGAAGGGGTTCCAGGAGGCAGTGAGGACCAGCATCACTTTTCCCCGCTGGCACCTTTGCTGTGGCAGCAAAAGCTGGACGTTTGTCTTTTTTGCTCCAAACAGCGCCGAAAGTGAAAAAAGGTGCTTTTGAGGATAGAGTGCGCAGGAAACAGAGAGGGCCAAATTGTCTGGGACATTTGAAGGGGTTCCAGGAGGCAGTGAGAAGCAGCATCACTTTTCCCCGCTGGCACCTTTGCTGTGGCAGCAAAAGCTGGACGTTTGTCTTTTTTGCTCCAAACAGCGCCGAAAGTGAAAAAAGGTGCTTTTGAGGATAGACTTTTCAGGAAAGCAGAGAGGGCCAAATTGTCTGGGGCATTTGAAGGGGTTCCAGGAGGCAGTGAGGACCAGCATCACTTTTCCCCGCTGGCACCTTTGCTGTGGCAGCAAAAGCTGGACGTTTGTCTTTTTTGCTCCAAACAGCGCCGAAAGTGAAAAAAGGTGCTTTTGAGGATAGACTTTTCAGGAAAGCAGAGAGGGCCAAATTGTCTGGGGCATTTGAAGGGGTTCCAGGAGGCAGTGAGGACCAGCATCACTTTTCCCCGCTGGCACCTTTGCTGTGGCAGCAAAAGCCGTTTGTCTTTTTTGCTCCAAACAGCGCCGAAAGTGAAAAAAGGTGCTTTTGAGGATAGCGTGCGCAGGAAAGCAGAGAGGGCCAAATTGTCTGGGGCATTTGAAGGGGTTCCAGGAGGCAGTGAGAAGCAGCATCACTTTTCCCCGCTGGCACCTTTGCTGTGACAGCAAAAGCTGGACGTTTGTCTTTTTTGCTCCAAACAGCGCCGAAAGTGAAAAAAGGTGCTTTTGAGGATAGCGTGCGCAGGAAAGCAGAGAGGGCCAAATTGTCTGGGGCATTTGAAGGGGTTCCAGGAGGCAGTGAGGACCAGCATCACTTTTCCCCGCTGGCACCTTTGCTGTGGCAGCAAAAGCTGGACGTTTGTCTTTTTTGCTCCAAACAGGGCCGAAAGTGAAAAAAGGTGCTTTTGAGGATAGCGTGCGCAGGAAAGCAGAGAGGGCCAAATTGTGTGGGGCATTTGAAGGGGTTCCAGGAGGCAGTGAGGACCAGCATCACTTTTCCCCGCTGGCACCTTTGCTGTGGCAGCAAAAGCTGGACGTTTGTCTTTTTTGCTCCAAACAGCGCCGAAAGTGAAAAAAGGTGCTTTTGAGGATAGAGTGCGCAGGAAACAGAGAGGGCCAAATTGTCTGGGACATTTGAAGGGGTTCCAGGAGGCAGTGAGAAGCAGCATCACTTTTCCCCGCTGGCACCTTTGCTGTGGCAGCAAAAGCTGGACGTTTGTCTTTTTTGCTCCAAACAGCGCCGAAAGTGAAAAAAGGTGCTTTTGAGGATAGCGTGCGCAGGAAAGCAGAGAGGGCCAAATTGTCTGGGGCATTTGAAGGGGTTCCAGGAGGCAGTGAGAAGCAGCATCACTTTTCCCCGCTGGCACCTTTGCTGTGGCAGCAAAAGCTGGACGTTTGTCTTTTTTGCTCCAAACAGCGCCGAAAGTGAAAAAAGGTGCTTTTGAGGATAGACTTTTCAGGAAAGCAGAGAGGGCCAAATTGTCTGGGGCATTTGAAGGGGTTCCAGGAGGCAGTGAGGACCAGCATCACTTTTCCCCGCTGGCACCTTTGCTGTCGCAGCAAAAGCTGGACGTTTGTCTTTTTTGCTCCAAACAGCGCCGAAAGTGAAAAAAGGTGCTTTTGAGGATAGCGTGCGCAGGAAAGCAGAGAGGGCCAAATTGTCTGGGGCATTTGAAGGGGTTCCAGGAGGCAGTGAGAAGCAGCATCACTTTTCCCCGCTGGCACCTTTGCTGTGGCAGCAAAAGCTGGACGTTTGTCTTTTTTGCTCCAAACAGCGCCGAAAGTGAAAAAAGGTGCTTTTGAGGATAGACTTTTCAGGAAAGCAGAGAGGGCCAAATTGTCTGGGGCATTTGAAGGGGTTCCAGGAGGCAGTGAGAAGCAGCATCACTTTTCCCCGCTGGCACCTTTGCTGTGGTAGCAAAAGCTGGACGTTTGTCTTTTTTGCTCCAAACAGCGCCGAAAGTGAAAAAAGGTGCTTTTGAGGATAGACTTTTCAGGAAAGCAGAGAGGGCCAAATTGTCTGGGGCATTTGAAGGGGTTCCAGGAGGCAGTGAGGACCAGCATCACTTTTCCCCGCTGGCACCTTTGCTGTGGCAGCAAAAGCTGGACGTTTGTCTTTTTTGCTCCAAACAGCGCCGAAAGTGAAAAAAGGTGCTTTTGAGGATAGCGTGCGCAGGAAAGCAGAGAGGGCCAAATTGTCTGGGGCATTTGAAGGGGTTCCAGGAGGCAGTGAGGACCAGCATCACTTTTCCCCGCTGGCACCTTTGCTGTGGCAGCAAAAGCTGGACGTTTGTCTTTTTTGCTCCAAACAGCGCCGAAAGTGAAAAAAGGTGCTTTTGAGGATAGCGTGCGCAGGAAAGCAGAGAGGGCCAAATTGTCTGGGGCATTTGAAGGGGTTCCAGGAGGCAGTGAGAAGCAGCATCACTTTTCCCCGCTGGCACCTTTGCTGTGGCAGCAAAAGCAGGAGGTTTGTCTTTTTTGCTCCAAACAGCGCCGAAAGTGAAAAAAGGTGCTTTTGAGGATAGAGTGCGCAGGAAAGCAGAGAGGGCCAAATTGTCTGGGGCATTTGAAGGGGTTCCAGGAGGCAGTGAGAAGCAGCATCACTTTTCCCCGCTGGCACCTTTGCTGTGGCAGCAAAAGCTGGACGTTTGTCTTTTTTGCTCCAAACAGCGCCGAAAGTGAAAAAAGGTGCTTTTGAGGATAGCGTGCGCAGGAAAGCAGAGAGGGCCAAATTGTCTGGGGCATTTGAAGGGGTTCCAGGAGGCAGTGAGGACCAGCATCACTTTTCCCCGCTGGCACCTTTGCTGTGGCAGCAAAAGCTGGACGTTTGTCTTTTTTGCTCCAAACAGGGCCGAAAGTGAAAAAAGGTGCTTTTGAGGATAGCGTGCGCAGGAAAGCAGAGAGGGCCAAATTGTCTGGGGCATTTGAAGGGGTTCCAGGAGGCAGTGAGAAGCAGCATCACTTTTCCCCGCTGGCACCTTTGCTGTGGCAGCAAAAGCTGGACGTTTGTCTTTTTTGCTCCAAACAGCGCCGAAAGTGAAAAAAGGTGCTTTTGAGGATAGCGTGCGCAGGAAAGCAGAGAGGGCCAAATTGTCTGGGGCATTTGAAGGGGTTCCAGGAGGCAGTGAGTACCAGCATCACTTTTCCCCGCTGGCACCTTTGCTGTGGCAGCAAAAGCTGGACGTTTGTCTTTTTTGCTCCAAACAGCGCCGAAAGTGAAAAAAGGTGCTTTTGAGGATAGAGTGCGCAGGAAAGCAGAGAGGGCCAAATTGTCTGGGGCATTTGAAGGGGTTCCAGGAGGCAGTGAGAAGCAGCATCACTTTTCCCCGCTGGCACCTTTGCTGTGGCAGCAAAAGCTGGACGTTTGTCTTTTTTGCTCCAAACAGCGCCGAAAGTGAAAAAAGGTGCTTTTGAGGATAGCGTGCGCAGGAAAGCAGAGAGGGCCAAATTGTCTGGGGCATTTGAAGGGGTTCCAGGAGGCAGTGAGGACCAGCATCACTTTTCCCCGCTGGCACCTTTGCTGTGGCAGCAAAAGCTGGACGTTTGTCTTTTTTGCTCCAAACAGGGCCGAAAGTGAAAAAAGGTGCTTTTGAGGATAGACTTTTCAGGAAAGCAGAGAGGGCCAAATTGTCTGGGGCATTTGAAGGGGTTCCAGGAGGCAGTGAGGACCAGCATCACTTTTCCCCGCTGGCACCTTTGCTGTGGCAGCAAAAGCTGGACGTTTGTCTTTTTTGCTCCAAACAGCGCCGAAAGTGAAAAAAGGTGCTTTTGAGGATAGACTTTTCAGGAAAGCAGAGAGGGCCAAATTGTCTGGGGCATTTGAAGGGGTTCCAGGAGGCAGTGAGGACCAGCATCACTTTTCCCCGCTGGCACCTTTGCTGTGGCAGCAAAAGCTGGACGTTTGTCTTTTTTGCTCCAAACAGCGCCGAAAGTGAAAAAAGGTGCTTTTGAGGATAGCGTGCGCAGGAAAGCAGAGAGGGCCAAATTGTCTGGGGCATTTGAAGGGGTTCCAGGAGGCAGTGAGAAGCAGCATCACTTTTCCCCGCTGGCACCTTTGCTGTGGCAGCAAAAGCTGGACGTTTGTCTTTTTTGCTCCAAACAGCGCCGAAAGTGAAAAAAGGTGCTTTTGAGGATAGCGTGCGCAGGAAAGCAGAGAGGGCCAAATTGTCTGGGGCATTTGAAGGGGTTCCAGGAGGCAGTGAGGACCAGCATCACTTTTCCCCGCTGGCACCTTTGCTGTGGCAGCAAAAGCTGGACGTTTGTCTTTTTTGCTCCAAACAGGGCCGAAAGTGAAAAAAGGTGCTTTTGAGGATAGACTTTTCAGGAAAGCAGAGAGGGCCAAATTGTCTGGGGCATTTGAAGGGGTTCCAGGAGGCAGTGAGGACCAGCATCACTTTTCCCCGCTGGCACCTTTGCTGTGGCAGCAAAAGCTGGACGTTTGTCTTTTTTGCTCCAAACAGCGCCGAAAGTGAAAAAAGGTGCTTTTGAGGATAGACTTTTCAGGAAAGCAGAGAGGGCCAAATTGTCTGGGGCATTTGAAGGGGTTCCAGGAGGCAGTGAGGACCAGCATCACTTTTCCCCGCTGGCACCTTTGCTGTGGCAGCAAAAGCTGGACGTTTGTCTTTTTTGCTCCAAACAGCGCCGAAAGTGAAAAAAGGTGCTTTTGAGGATAGCGTGCGCAGGAAAGCAGAGAGGGCCAAATTGTCTGGGGCATTTGAAGGGGTTCCAGGAGGCAGTGAGAAGCAGCATCACTTTTCCCCGCTGGCACCTTTGCTGTGGCAGCAAAAGCTGGACGTTTGTCTTTTTTGCTCCAAACAGCGCCGAAAGTGAAAAAAGGTGCTTTTGAGGATAGCGTGCGCAGGAAAGCAGAGAGGGCCAAATTGTCTGGGGCATTTGAAGGGGTTCCAGGAGGCAGTGAGGACCAGCATCACTTTTCCCCGCTGGCACCTTTGCTGTGGCAGCAAAAGCTGGACGTTTGTCTTTTTTGCTCCAAACAGGGCCGAAAGTGAAAAAAGGTGCTTTTGAGGATAGCGTGCGCAGGAAAGCAGAGAGGGCCAAATTGTCTGGGGCATTTGAAGGGGTTCCAGGAGGCAGTGAGGACCAGCATCACTTTTCCCCGCTGGCACCTTTGCTGTGGCAGCAAAAGCTGGACGTTTGTCTTTTTTGCTCCAAACAGCGCCGAAAGTGAAAAAAGGTGCTTTTGAGGATAGAGTGCGCAGGAAACAGAGAGGGCCAAATTGTCTGGGACATTTGAAGGGGTTCCAGGAGGCAGTGAGAAGCAGCATCACTTTTCCCCGCTGGCACCTTTGCTGTGGCAGCAAAAGCTGGACGTTTGTCTTTTTTGCTCCAAACAGCGCCGAAAGTGAAAAAAGGTGCTTTTGAGGATAGACTTTTCAGGAAAGCAGAGAGGGCCAAATTGTCTGGGGCATTTGAAGGGGTTCCAGGAGGCAGTGAGGACCAGCATCACTTTTCCCCGCTGGCACCTTTGCTGTGGCAGCAAAAGCTGGACGTTTGTCTTTTTTGCTCCAAACAGCGCCGAAAGTGAAAAAAGGTGCTTTTGAGGATAGCGTGCGCAGGAAAGCAGAGAGGGCCAAATTGTCTGGGGCATTTGAAGGGGTTCCAGGAGGCAGTGAGAAGCAGCATCACTTTTCCCCGCTGGCACCTTTGCTGTGGCAGCAAAAGCTGGACGTTTGTCTTTTTTGCTCCAAACAGCGCCGAAAGTGAAAAAAGGTGCTTTTGAGGATAGCGTGCGCAGGAAAGCAGAGAGGGCCAAATTCTCTGGGGCATTTGAAGGGGTTCCAGGAGGCAGTGAGAAGCAGCATCACTTTTCCCCGCTGGCACCTTTGCTGTGGCAGCAAAAGCTGGACGTTTGTCTTTTTTGCTCCAAACAGGGCCGAAAGTGAAAAAAGGTGCTTTTGAGGATAGCGTGCGCAGGAAAGCAGAGAGGGCCAAATTGTCTGGGGCATTTGAAGGGGTTCCAGGAGGCAGTGAGAAGCAGCATCACTTTTCCCCGCTGGCACCTTTGCTGTGGCAGCAAAAGCTGGACGTTTGTCTTTTTTGCTCCAAACAGCGCCGAAAGTGAAAAAAGGTGCTTTTGAGGATAGACTTTTCAGGAAAGCAGAGAGGGCCAAATTGTCTGGGGCATTTGAAGGGGTTCCAGGAGGCAGTGAGGACCAGCATCACTTTTCCCCGCTGGCACCTTTGCTGTGGCAGCAAAAGCTGGACGTTTGTCTTTTTTGCTCCAAACAGCGCCGAAAGTGAAAAAAGGTGCTTTTGAGGATAGCGTGCGCAGGAAAGCAGAGAGGGCCAAATTGTCTGGGGCATTTGAAGGGGTTCCAGGAGGCAGTGAGAAGCAGCATCACTTTTCCCTGCTGGCACCTTTGCTGTGGCAGCAAAAGCTGGACGTTTGTCTTTTTTGCTCCAAACAGCGCCGAAAGTGAAAAAAGGTGCTTTTGAGGATAGACTTTTCAGGAAAGCAGAGAGGGCCAAATTGTCTGGGGCATTTGAAGGGGTTCCAGGAGGCAGTGAGAAGCAGCATCACTTTTCCCCGCTGGCACCTTTGCTGTGGCAGCAAAAGCTGGACGTTTGTCTTTTTTGCTCCAAACAGCGCCGAAAGTGAAAAAAGGTGCTTTTGAGGATAGAGTGCGCAGGAAAGCAGAGAGGGCCAAATTGTCTGGGGCATTTGAAGGGGTTCCAGGAGGCAGTGAGAAGCAGCATCACTTTTCCCCGCTGGCACCTTTGCTGTGGCAGCAAAAGCTGGACGTTTGTCTTTTTTGCTCCAAACAGCGCCGAAAGTGAAAAAAGGTGCTTTTGAGGATAGCGTGCGCAGGAAAGCAGAGAGGGCCAAATTGTCTGGGGCATTTGAAGGGGTTCCAGGAGGCAGTGAGGACCAGCATCACTTTTCCCCGCTGGCACCTTTGCTGTGGCAGCAAAAGCTGGACGTTTGTCTTTTTTGCTCCAAACAGCGCCGAAAGTGAAAAAAGGTGCTTTTGAGGATAGCGTGCGCAGGAAAGCAGAGAGGGCCAAATTGTCTGGGGCATTTGAAGGGGTTCCAGGAGGCAGTGAGAAGCAGCATCACTTTTCCCCGCTGGCACCTTTGCTGTGGCAGCAAAAGCTGGACGTTTGTCTTTTTTGCTCCAAACAGCGCCGAAAGTGAAAAAAGGTGCTTTTGAGGATAGAGTGCGCAGGAAAGCAGAGAGGGCCAAATTGTCTGGGGCATTTGAAGGGGTTCCAGGAGGCAGTGAGAAGCAGCATCACTTTTCCCCGCTGGCACCTTTGCTGTGGCAGCAAAAGCTGGACGTTTGTCTTTTTTGCTCCAAACAGCGCCGAAAGTGAAAAAAGGTGCTTTTGAGGATAGACTTTTCAGGAAAGCAGAGAGGGCCAAATTGTCTGGGGCATTTGAAGGGGTTCCAGGAGGCAGTGAGGACCAGCATCACTTTTCCCCGCTGGCACCTTTGCTGTGGCAGCAGAAGCTGGACGTCTGTCTTTTTTGCTCCAAACAGCGCCGAAAGAGAAAAAAAGTGCTTTTGAGGATAGACTGCGCAGGAAAGCAGAGAGGGCCAAATTGTCTGGGGCATTTGAAGGGGTTCCAGGAGGCAGTGAGAAGCAGCATCACTTTTCCCCGCTGGCACCTTTGCTGTGGCAGCAAAAGCTGGATGTTTGTCTTTTTTGCTCCAAACAGCGCCGAAAGTGAAAAAAGGTGCTTTTGAGGATAGCGTGCGCAGGAAAGCAGAGAGGGCCAAATTGTGTGGGGCATTTGAAGGGGTTCCAGGAGGCAGTGAGGACCAGCATCACTTTTCCCCGCTGGCACCTTTGCTGTGGCAGCAAAAGCTGGACGTTTGTCTTTTTTGCTCCAAACAACGCCGAAAGTGAAAAAAGGTGCTTTTGAGGATAGCGTGCGCAGGAAAGCAGAGAGGGCCAAATTGTCTGGGGCATTTGAAGGGGTTCCAGGAGGCAGTGAGGACCAGCATCACTTTTCCCCGCTGGCACCTTTGCTGTGGCAGCAAAAGCTGGACGTTTGTCTTTTTTGCTCCAAACAGCGCCGAAAGTGAAAAAAGGTGCTTTTGAGGATAGACTTTTCAGGAAAGCAGAGAGGGCCAAATTGTCTGGGGCATTTGAAGGGGTTCCAGGAGGCAGTGAGGACCAGCATCACTTTTCCCCGCTGGCACCTTTGCTGTGGCAGCAAAAGCTGGACGTTTGTCTTTTTTGCTCCAAACAGCGCCGAAAGTGAAAAAAGGTGCTTTTGAGGATAGCGTGCGCAGGAAAGCAGAGAGGGCCAAATTGTCTGGGGCATTTGAAGGGGTTCCAGGAGGCAGTGAGAAGCAGCATCACTTTTCCCCGCTGGCACCTTTGCTGTGGCAGCAAAAGCTGGACATTTGTCTTTTTTGCTCCAAACAGCGCCGAAAGTGAAAAAAGGTGCTTTTGAGGATAGCGTGCGCAGGAAAGCAGAGAGGGCCAAATTGTCTGGGGCATTTGAAGGGGTTCCAGGAGGCAGTGAGAAGCAGCATCACTTTTCCCCGCTGGCACCTTTGCTGTGGTAGCAAAAGCTGGACGTTTGTCTTTTTTGCTCCAAACAGCGCCGAAAGTGAAAAAAGGTGCTTTTGAGGATAGACTTTTCAGGAAAGCAGAGAGGGCCAAATTGTCTGGGGCATTTGAAGGGGTTCCAGGAGGCAGTGAGGACCAGCATCACTTTTCCCCGCTGGCACCTTTGCTGTGGCAGCAAAAGCTGGACGTTTGTCTTTTTTGCTCCAAACAGCGCCGAAAGTGAAAAAAGGTGCTTTTGAGGATAGCGTGCGCAGGAAAGCAGAGAGGGCCAAATTGTCTG
Organism: Vanellus vanellus; assembly: GCF_965231255.1. NCBI lineage: Eukaryota > Metazoa > Chordata > Aves > Charadriiformes > Charadriidae > Vanellus > Vanellus vanellus. Next base: position 22,600 of record NW_028128011.1, on the reverse strand, counting down.
GGGCATTTGAAGGGGTTCCAGGAGGCAGTGAGAAGCAGCATCACTTTGCCCCGCTGGCACCTTTGCTGTGGCAGCAAAAGCAGGAGGTTTGTCTTTTTTGCTCCAAACAGCGCCGAAAGTGAAAAAAGGTGCTTTTGAGGATAGAGTGCGCAGGAAAGCAGAGAGGGCCAAATTGTCTGGGGCATTTGAAGGGGTTCCAGGAGGCAGTGAGAAGCAGCATCACTTTTCCCCGCTGGCACCTTTGCTGTGGCAGCAAAAGCTGGACGTTTGTCTTTTTTGCTCCAAACAGCGCCGAAAGTGAAAAAAGGTGCTTTTGAGGATAGCGTGCGCAGGAAAGCAGAGAGGGCCAAATTGTCTGGGGCATTTGAAGGGGTTCCAGGAGGCAGTGAGGACCAGCATCACTTTTCCCCGCTGGCACCTTTGCTGTGGCAGCAAAAGCTGGACGTTTGTCTTTTTTGCTCCAAACAGCGCCGAAAGTGAAAAAAGGTGCTTTTGAGGATAGCGTGCGCAGGAAAGCAGAGAGGGCCAAATTGTCTGGGGCATTTGAAGGGGTTCCAGGAGGCAGTGAGAAGCAGCATCACTTTTCCCCGCTGGCACCTTTGCTGTGGCAGCAAAAGCTGGACGTTTGTCTTTTTTGCTCCAAACAGCGCCGAAAGTGAAAAAAGGTGCTTTTGAGGATAGCGTGCGCAGGAAAGCAGAGAGGGCCAAATTGTCTGGGGCATTTGAAGGGGTTCCAGGAGGCAGTGAGAAGCAGCATCACTTTTCCCCGCTGGCACCTTTGCTGTGGTAGCAAAAGCTGGACGTTTGTCTTTTTTGCTCCAAACAGCGCCGAAAGTGAAAAAAGGTGCTTTTGAGGATAGACTTTTCAGGAAAGCAGAGAGGGCCAAATTGTGTGGGGCATTTGAAGGGGTTCCAGGAGGCAGTGAGAAGCAGCATCACTTTTCCCCGCTGGCACCTTTGCTGTGGCAGCAAAAGCTGGACGTTTGTCTTTTTTGCTCCAAACAGCGCCGAAAGTGAAAAAAGGTGCTTTTGAGGATAGCGTGCGCAGGAAAGCAGAGAGGGCCAAATTGTCTGGGGCATTTGAAGGGGTTCCAGGAGGCAGTGAGAAGCAGCATCACTTTTCCCCGCTGGCACCTTTGCTGTGGCAGCAAAAGCTGGACGTTTGTCTTTTTTGCTCCAAACAGCGCCGAAAGTGAAAAAAGGTGCTTTTGAGGATAGCGTGCGCAGGAAAGCAGAGAGGGCCAAATTGTCTGGGGCATTTGAAGGGGTTCCAGGAGGCAGTGAGGACCAGCATCACTTTTCCCCGCTGGCACCTTTGCTGTGGCAGCAAAAGCTGGACGTTTGTCTTTTTTGCTCCAAACAGCGCCGAAAGTGAAAAAAGGTGCTTTTGAGGATAGCGTGCGCAGGAAAGCAGAGAGGGCCAAATTGTCTGGGGCATTTGAAGGGGTTCCAGGAGGCAGTGAGAACCAGCATCACTTTTCCCCGCTGGTACCTTTGCTGTGGCAGCAAAAGCTGGACGTTTGTCTTTTTTGCTCCAAACAGCGCCGAAAGTGAAAAAAGGTGCTTTTGAGGATAGCGTGCGCAGGAAAGCAGAGAGGGCCAAATTGTCTGGGGCATTTGAAGGGGTTCCAGGAGGCAGTGAGGACCAGCATCACTTTTCCCCGCTGGCACCTTTGCTGTGGCAGCAAAAGCTGGACGTTTGTCTTTTTTGCTCCAAACAGCGCCGAAAGTGAAAAAAGGTGCTTTTGAGGATAGAGTGCGCAGGAAAGCAGAGAGGGCCAAATTGTCTGGGGCATTTGAAGGGGTTCCAGGAGGCAGTGAGAAGCAGCATCACTTTTCCCCGCTGGCACCTTTGCTGTGGCAGCAAAAGCTGGACGTTTGTCTTTTTTGCTCCAAACAGCGCCGAAAGTGAAAAAAGGTGCTTTTGAGGATAGCGTGCGCAGGAAAGCAGAGAGGGCCAAATTGTCTGGGGCATTTGAAGGGGTTCCAGGAGGCAGTGAGGACCAGCATCACTTTTCCCCGCTGGCACCTTTGCTGTGGCAGCAAAAGCTGGACGTTTGTCTTTTTTGCTCCAAACAGCGCCGAAAGTGAAAAAAGGTGCTTTTGAGGATAGAGTGCGCAGGAAACAGAGAGGGCCAAATTGTCTGGGACATTTGAAGGGGTTCCAGGAGGCAGTGAGAAGCAGCATCACTTTTCCCCGCTGGCACCTTTGCTGTGGCAGCAAAAGCTGGACGTTTGTCTTTTTTGCTCCAAACAGCGCCGAAAGTGAAAAAAGGTGCTTTTGAGGATAGACTTTTCAGGAAAGCAGAGAGGGCCAAATTGTCTGGGGCATTTGAAGGGGTTCCAGGAGGCAGTGAGGACCAGCATCACTTTTCCCCGCTGGCACCTTTGCTGTGGCAGCAAAAGCTGGACGTTTGTCTTTTTTGCTCCAAACAGCGCCGAAAGTGAAAAAAGGTGCTTTTGAGGATAGCGTGCGCAGGAAAGCAGAGAGGGCCAAATTGTCTGGGGCATTTGAAGGGGTTCCAGGAGGCAGTGAGGACCAGCATCACTTTTCCCCGCTGGCACCTTTGCTGTGGCAGCAAAAGCTGGACGTTTGTCTTTTTTGCTCCAAACAGCGCCGAAAGTGAAAAAAGGTGCTTTTGAGGATAGCGTGCGCAGGAAAGCAGAGAGGGCCAAATTGTCTGGGGCATTTGAAGGGGTTCCAGGAGGCAGTGAGAAGCAGCATCACTTTTCCCCGCTGGCACCTTTGCTGTGGCAGCAAAAGCTGGACGTTTGTCTTTTTTGCTCCAAACAGCGCCGAAAGTGAAAAAAGGTGCTTTTGAGGATAGCGTGCGCAGGAAAGCAGAGAGGGCCAAATTGTCTGGGGCATTTGAAGGGGTTCCAGGAGGCAGTGAGAAGCAGCATCACTTTTCCCCGCTGGCACCTTTGCTGTGGCAGCAAAAGCTGGACGTTTGTCTTTTTTGCTCCAAACAGCGCCGAAAGTGAAAAAAGGTGCTTTTGAGGATAGACTTTTCAGGAAAGCAGAGAGGGCCAAATTGTCTGGGGCATTTGAAGGGGTTCCAGGAGGCAGTGAGGACCAGCATCACTTTTCCCCGCTGGCACCTTTGCTGTGGCAGCAAAAGCTGGACGTTTGTCTTTTTTGCTCCAAACAGCGCCGAAAGTGAAAAAAGGTGCTTTTGAGGATAGCGTGCGCAGGAAAGCAGAGAGGGCCAAATTGTCTGGGGCATTTCAAGGGGTTCCAGGAGGCAGTGAGGACCAGCATCACTTTTCCCTGCTGGCACCTTTGCTGTGGCAGCAAAAGCTGGACGTTTGTCTTTTTTGCTCCAAACAGCGCCGAAAGTGAAAAAAGGTGCTTTTGAGGATAGACTTTTCAGGAAAGCAGAGAGGGACAAATTGTCTGGGGCATTTGAAGGGGTTCCAGGAGGCAGTGAGAAGCAGCATCACTTTTCCCCGCTGGCACCTTTGCTGTGGCAGCAAAAGCTGGACGTTTGTCTTTTTTGCTCCAAACAGCGCCGAAAGTGAAAAAAGGTGCTTTTGAGGATAGAGTGCGCAGGAAAGCAGAGAGGGCCAAATTGTCTGGGGCATTTGAAGGGGTTCCAGGAGGCAGTGAGAAGCAGCATCACTTTTCCCCGCTGGCACCTTTGCTGTGGCAGCAAAAGCTGGACGTTTGTCTTTTTTGCTCCAAACAGCGCCGAAAGTGAAAAAAGGTGCTTTTGAGGATAGCGTGCGCAGGAAAGCAGAGAGGGCCAAATTGTCTGGGGCATTTGAAGGGGTTCCAGGAGGCAGTGAGGACCAGCATCACTTTTCCCCGCTGGCACCTTTGCTGTGGCAGCAAAAGCTGGACGTTTGTCTTTTTTGCTCCAAACAGCGCCGAAAGTGAAAAAAGGTGCTTTTGAGGATAGCGTGCGCAGGAAAGCAGAGAGGGCCAAATTGTCTGGGGCATTTGAAGGGGTTCCAGGAGGCAGTGAGAAGCAGCATCACTTTTCCCCGCTGGCACCTTTGCTGTGGCAGCAAAAGCTGGACGTTTGTCTTTTTTGCTCCAAACAGCGCCGAAAGTGAAAAAAGGTGCTTTTGAGGATAGAGTGCGCAGGAAAGCAGAGAGGGCCAAATTGTCTGGGGCATTTGAAGGGGTTCCAGGAGGCAGTGAGAAGCAGCATCACTTTTCCCCGCTGGCACCTTTGCTGTGGCAGCAAAAGCTGGACGTTTGTCTTTTTTGCTCCAAACAGCGCCGAAAGTGAAAAAAGGTGCTTTTGAGGATAGACTTTTCAGGAAAGCAGAGAGGGCCAAATTGTCTGGGGCATTTGAAGGGGTTCCAGGAGGCAGTGAGGACCAGCATCACTTTTCCCCGCTGGCACCTTTGCTGTGGCAGCAGAAGCTGGACGTCTGTCTTTTTTGCTCCAAACAGCGCCGAAAGAGAAAAAAAGTGCTTTTGAGGATAGACTGCGCAGGAAAGCAGAGAGGGCCAAATTGTCTGGGGCATTTGAAGGGGTTCCAGGAGGCAGTGAGAAGCAGCATCACTTTTCCCCGCTGGCACCTTTGCTGTGGCAGCAAAAGCTGGATGTTTGTCTTTTTTGCTCCAAACAGCGCCGAAAGTGAAAAAAGGTGCTTTTGAGGATAGACTGCGCAGGAAAGCAGAGAGGGCCAAATTGTCTGGGGCATTTGAAGGGGTTCCAGGAGGCAGTGAGAAGCAGCATCACTTTTCCCCGCTGGCACCTTTGCTGTGGCAGCAAAAGCTGGATGTTTGTCTTTTTTGCTCCAAACAGCGCCGAAAGTGAAAAAAGGTGCTTTCGAGGATAGCGTGCGCAGGAAAGCAGAGAGGGCCAAATTGTCTGGGGCATTTGAAGGGGTTCCAGGAGGCAGTGAGAAGCAGCATCACTTTTCCCCGCTGGCACCTTTGCTGTGGCAGCAAAAGCTAGACGTTTGTCTTTTTTGCTCCAAACAGCGCCGAAAGAGAAAAAAAGTGCTTTTGAGGATAGACTGCGCAGGAAAGCAGAGAGGGCCAAATTGTCTGGGGCATTTGAAGGGGTTCCAGGAGGCAGTGAGGACCAGCATCACTTTTCCCCGCTGGCACCTTTGCTGTGGCAGCAAAAGCTGGATGTTTGTCTTTTTTGCTCCAAACAGCGCCGAAAGTGAAAAAAGGTGCTTTTGAGGATAGCGTGCGCAGGAAAGCAGAGAGGGCCAAATTGTCTGGGGCATTTGAAGGGGTTCCAGGAGGCAGTGAGAAGCAGCATCACTTTTCCCCGCTGGCACCTTTGCTGTGGCAGCAAAAGCTGGACGTTTGTCTTTTTTGCTCCAAACAGCGCCGAAAGTGAAAAAAGGTGCTTTTGAGGATAGACTTTTCAGGAAAGCAGAGAGGGCCAAATTGTCTGGGGCATTTGAAGGGGTTCCAGGAGGCAGTGAGGACCAGCATCACTTTTCCCTGCTGGCACCTTCGCTGTGGCAGCAAAAGCAGGAGGTTTGTCTTTTTTGCTCCAAACAGCGCCGAAAGTGAAAAAAGGTGCTTTTGAGGATAGCGTGCGCAGGAAAGCAGAGAGGGCCAAATTGTCTGGGGCATTTGAAGGGGTTCCAGGAGGCAGTGAGGACCAGCATCACTTTTCCCTGCTGGCACCTTTGCTGTGGCAGCAAAAGCTGGACGTTTGTCTTTTTTGCTCCAAACAACGCCGAAAGTGAAAAAAGGTGCTTTTGAGGATAGCGTGCGCAGGAAAGCAGAGAGGGCCAAATTGTCTGGGGCATTTGAAGGGGTTCCAGGAGGCAGTGAGAAGCAGCATCACTTTTCCCCGCTGGCACCTTTGCTGTGGCAGCAAAAGCTGGACGTTTGTCTTTTTTGCTCCAAACAGCGCCGAAAGTGAAAAAAGGTGCTTTTGAGGATAGACTTTTCAGGAAAGCAGAGAGGGCCAAATTGTCTGGGGCATTTGAAGGGGTTCCAGGAGGCAGTGAGGACCAGCATCACTTTTCCCCGCTGGCACCTTTGCTGTGGCAGCAAAAGCTGGACGTTTGTCTTTTTTGCTCCAAACAGCGCCGAAAGTGAAAAAAGGTGCTTTTGAGGATAGACTTTTCAGGAAAGCAGAGAGGGCCAAATTGTCTGGGGCATTTGAAGGGGTTCCAGGAGGCAGTGAGGACCAGCATCACTTTTCCCCGCTGGCACCTTTGCTGTGGCAGCAAAAGCTGGACGTTTGTCTTTTTTGCTCCAAACAACGCCGAAAGTGAAAAAAGGTGCTTTTGAGGATAGCGTGCGCAGGAAAGCAGAGAGGGCCAAATTGTCTGGGGCATTTGAAGGGGTTCCAGGAGGCAGTGAGAAGCAGCATCACTTTTCCCCGCTGGCACCTTTGCTGTGGCAGCAAAAGCTGGACGTTTGTCTTTTTTGCTCCAAACAGCGCCGAAAGTGAAAAAAGGTGCTTTTGAGGATAGCGTGCGCAGGAAAGCAGAGAGGGCCAAATTGTCTGGGGCATTTGAAGGGGTTCCAGGAGGCAGTGAGAAGCAGCATCACTTTTCCCCGCTGGCACCTTTGCTGTGGTAGCAAAAGCTGGACGTTTGTCTTTTTTGCTCCAAACAGCGCCGAAAGTGAAAAAAGGTGCTTTTGAGGATAGACTTTTCAGGAAAGCAGAGAGGGCCAAATTGTCTGGGGCATTTGAAGGGGTTCCAGGAGGCAGTGAGGACCAGCATCACTTTTCCCCGCTGGCACCTTTGCTGTGGCAGCAAAAGCTGGACGTTTGTCTTTTTTGCTCCAAACAGCGCCGAAAGTGAAAAAAGGTGCTTTTGAGGATAGCGTGCGCAGGAAAGCAGAGAGGGCCAAATTGTCTGGGACATTTGAAGGGGTTCCAGGAGGCAGTGAGAAGCAGCATCACTTTTCCCCGCTGGCACCTTTGCTGTGGCAGCAAAAGCTGGACGTTTGTCTTTTTTGCTCCAAACAGCGCCGAAAGTGAAAAAAGGTGCTTTTGAGGATAGCGTGCGCAGGAAAGCAGAGAGGGCCAAATTGTCTGGGGCATTTGAAGGGGTTCCAGGAGGCAGTGAGAAGCAGCATCACTTTTCCCCGCTGGCACCTTTGCTGTGGCAGCAAAAGCAGGAGGTTTGTCTTTTTTGCTCCAAACAGCGCCGAAAGTGAAAAAAGGTGCTTTTGAGGATAGAGTGCGCAGGAAAGCAGAGAGGGCCAAATTGTCTGGGGCATTTGAAGGGGTTCCAGGAGGCAGTGAGAAGCAGCATCACTTTTCCCCGCTGGCACCTTTGCTGTGGCAGCAAAAGCTGGACGTTTGTCTTTTTTGCTCCAAACAGCGCCGAAAGTGAAAAAAGGTGCTTTTGAGGATAGCGTGCGCAGGAAAGCAGAGAGGGCCAAATTGTCTGGGGCATTTGAAGGGGTTCCAGGAGGCAGTGAGGACCAGCATCACTTTTCCCCGCTGGCACCTTTGCTGTGGCAGCAAAAGCTGGACGTTTGTCTTTTTTGCTCCAAACAGCGCCGAAAGTGAAAAAAGGTGCTTTTGAGGATAGCGTGCGCAGGAAAGCAGAGAGGGCCAAATTGTCTGGGGCATTTGAAGGGGTTCCAGGAGGCAGTGAGAAGCAGCATCACTTTTCCCCGCTGGCACCTTTGCTGTGGCAGCAAAAGCTGGACGTTTGTCTTTTTTGCTCCAAACAGCGCCGAAAGTGAAAAAAGGTGCTTTTGAGGATAGCGTGCGCAGGAAAGCAGAGAGGGCCAAATTGTCTGGGGCATTTGAAGGGGTTCCAGGAGGCAGTGAGTACCAGCATCACTTTTCCCCGCTGGCACCTTTGCTGTGGCAGCAAAAGCTGGACGTTTGTCTTTTTTGCTCCAAACAGCGCCGAAAGTGAAAAAAGGTGCTTTTGAGGATAGAGTGCGCAGGAAAGCAGAGAGGGCCAAATTGTCTGGGGCATTTGAAGGGGTTCCAGGAGGCAGTGAGAAGCAGCATCACTTTTCCCCGCTGGCACCTTTGCTGTGGCAGCAAAAGCTGGACGTTTGTCTTTTTTGCTCCAAACAGCGCCGAAAGTGAAAAAAGGTGCTTTTGAGGATAGCGTGCGCAGGAAAGCAGAGAGGGCCAAATTGTCTGGGGCATTTGAAGGGGTTCCAGGAGGCAGTGAGGACCAGCATCACTTTTCCCCGCTGGCACCTTTGCTGTGGCAGCAAAAGCTGGACGTTTGTCTTTTTTGCTCCAAACAGGGCCGAAAGTGAAAAAAGGTGCTTTTGAGGATAGCGTGCGCAGGAAAGCAGAGAGGGCCAAATTGTCTGGGGCATTTGAAGGGGTTCCAGGAGGCAGTGAGGACCAGCATCACTTTTCCCCGCTGGCACCTTTGCTGTGGCAGCAAAAGCTGGACGTTTGTCTTTTTTGCTCCAAACAGCGCCGAAAGTGAAAAAAGGTGCTTTTGAGGATAGAGTGCGCAGGAAACAGAGAGGGCCAAATTGTCTGGGACATTTGAAGGGGTTCCAGGAGGCAGTGAGAAGCAGCATCACTTTTCCCCGCTGGCACCTTTGCTGTGGCAGCAAAAGCTGGACGTTTGTCTTTTTTGCTCCAAACAGCGCCGAAAGTGAAAAAAGGTGCTTTTGAGGATAGACTTTTCAGGAAAGCAGAGAGGGCCAAATTGTCTGGGGCATTTGAAGGGGTTCCAGGAGGCAGTGAGGACCAGCATCACTTTTCCCCGCTGGCACCTTTGCTGTGGCAGCAAAAGCTGGACGTTTGTCTTTTTTGCTCCAAACAGCGCCGAAAGTGAAAAAAGGTGCTTTTGAGGATAGACTTTTCAGGAAAGCAGAGAGGGCCAAATTGTCTGGGGCATTTGAAGGGGTTCCAGGAGGCAGTGAGGACCAGCATCACTTTTCCCCGCTGGCACCTTTGCTGTGGCAGCAAAAGCTGGACGTTTGTCTTTTTTGCTCCAAACAGCGCCGAAAGTGAAAAAAGGTGCTTTTGAGGATAGCGTGCGCAGGAAAGCAGAGAGGGCCAAATTGTGTGGGGCATTTGAAGGGGTTCCAGGAGGCAGTGAGAAGCAGCATCACTTTTCCCCGCTGGCACCTTTGCTGTGGCAGCAAAAGCTGGACGTTTGTCTTTTTTGCTCCAAACAGCGCCGAAAGTGAAAAAAGGTGCTTTTGAGGATAGCGTGCGCAGGAAAGCAGAGAGGGCCAAATTGTCTGGGGCATTTGAAGGGGTTCCAGGAGGCAGTGAGGACCAGCATCACTTTTCCCCGCTGGCACCTTTGCTGTGGCAGCAAAAGCTGGACGTTTGTCTTTTTTGCTCCAAACAGGGCCGAAAGTGAAAAAAGGTGCTTTTGAGGATAGCGTGCGCAGGAAAGCAGAGAGGGCCAAATTGTCTGGGGCATTTGAAGGGGTTCCAGGAGGCAGTGAGGACCAGCATCACTTTTCCCCGCTGGCACCTTTGCTGTGGCAGCAAAAGCTGGACGTTTGTCTTTTTTGCTCCAAACAGCGCCGAAAGTGAAAAAAGGTGCTTTTGAGGATAGAGTGCGCAGGAAACAGAGAGGGCCAAATTGTCTGGGACATTTGAAGGGGTTCCAGGAGGCAGTGAGAAGCAGCATCACTTTTCCCCGCTGGCACCTTTGCTGTGGCAGCAAAAGCTGGACGTTTGTCTTTTTTGCTCCAAACAGCGCCGAAAGTGAAAAAAGGTGCTTTTGAGGATAGACTTTTCAGGAAAGCAGAGAGGGCCAAATTGTCTGGGGCATTTGAAGGGGTTCCAGGAGGCAGTGAGGACCAGCATCACTTTTCCCTGCTGGCACCTTTGCTGTGGCAGCAAAAGCTGGACGTTTGTCTTTTTTGCTCCAAACAGCGCCGAAAGTGAAAAAAGGTGCTTTTGAGGATAGCGTGCGCAGGAAAGCAGAGAGGGCCAAATTGTCTGGGGCATTTGAAGGGGTTCCAGGAGGCAGTGAGAAGCAGCATCACTTTTCCCCGCTGGCACCTTTGCTGTGGCAGCAAAAGCTGGACGTTTGTCTTTTTTGCTCCAAACAGGGCCGAAAGTGAAAAAAGGTGCTTTTGAGGATAGCGTGCGCAGGAAAGCAGAGAGGGCCAAATTGTCTGGGGCATTTGAAGGGGTTCCAGGAGGCAGTGAGAAGCAGCATCACTTTTCCCCGCTGGCACCTTTGCTGTGGCAGCAAAAGCTGGACGTTTGTCTTTTTTGCTCTAAACAGCGCCGAAAGTGAAAAAAGGTGCTTTTGAGGATAGACTTTTCAGGAAAGCAGAGAGGGCCAAATTGTCTGGGGCATTTGAAGGGGTTCCAGGAGGCAGTGAGGACCAGCATCACTTTTCCCCGCTGGCACCTTTGCTGTGGCAGCAAAAGCTGGACGTTTGTCTTTTTTGCTCCAAACAGCGCCGAAAGTGAAAAAAGGTGCTTTTGAGGATAGCGTGCGCAGGAAAGCAGAGAGGGCCAAATTGTCTGGGGCATTTGAAGGGGTTCCAGGAGGCAGTGAGAAGCAGCATCACTTTTCCCCGCTGGCACCTTTGCTGTGGCAGCAAAAGCTGGACGTTTGTCTTTTTTGCTCCAAACAGCGCCGAAAGTGAAAAAAGGTGCTTTTGAGGATAGCGTGCGCAGGAAAGCAGAGAGGGCCAAATTGTCTGGGGCATTTGAAGGGGTTCCAGGAGGCAGTGAGGACCAGCATCACTTTTCCCCGCTGGCACCTTTGCTGTGGCAGCAAAAGCTGGACGTTTGTCTTTTTTGCTCCAAACAGCGCCGAAAGTGAAAAAAGGTCCTTTTGAGGATAGAGTGCGCAGGAAAGCAGAGAGGGCCAAATTGTCTGGGGCATTTGAAGGGGTTCCAGGAGGCAGTGAGAAGCAGCATCACTTTTCCCCGCTGGCACCTTTGCTGTGGCAGCAAAAGCTGGACGTTTGTCTTTTTTGCTCCAAACAGCGCCGAAAGTGAAAAAAGGTGCTTTTGGGGATAGACTTTTCAGGAAAGCAGAGAGGGCCAAATTGTCTGGGGCATTTGAAGGGGTTCCAGGAGGCAGTGAGGACCAGCATCACTTTTCCCCGCTGGCACCTTTGCTGTGGCAGCAAAAGCTGGACGTTTGTCTTTTTTGCTCCAAACAGCGCCGAAAGTGAAAAAAGGTGCTTTTGAGGATAGACTTTTCAGGAAAGCAGAGAGGGCCAAATTGTCTGGGGCATTTGAAGGGGTTCCAGGAGGCAGTGAGGACCAGCATCACTTTTCCCCGCTGGCACCTTTGCTGTGGCAGCAAAAGCTGGACGTTTGTCTTTTTTGCTCCAAACAGCGCCGAAAGTGAAAAAAGGTGTTTTTGAGGATAGAGTGCGCAGGAAAGCAGAGAGGGCCAAATTGTCTGGGGCATTTGAAGGGGTTCCAGGAGGCAGTGAGAAGCAGCATCACTTTTCCCCGCTGGCACCTTTGCTGTGGCAGCAAAAGCTGGACGTTTGTCCTTTTTGCTCCAAACAGCGCCGAAAGTGAAAAAAGGTGCTTTTGAGGATAGCGTGCGCAGGAAAGCAGAGAGGGCCAAATTGTCTGGGGCATTTGAAGGGGTTCCAGGAGGCAGTGAGGACCAGCATCACTTTTCCCCGCTGGCACCTTTGCTGTGGCAGCAAAAGCTGGACGTTTGTCTTTTTTGCTCCAAACAGCGCCGAAAGTGAAAAAAGGTGCTTTTGAGGATAGATTTTGCAGGAAAGCAGAGAGGGCCAAATTGTCTGGGGCATTTGAAGGGGTTCCAGGAGGCAGTGAGAAGCAGCATCACTTTTCCCCGCTGGCACCTTTGCTGTGGCAGCAAAAGCTGGACGTTTGTCCTTTTTGCTCCAAACAGCGCCGAAAGTGAAAAAAGGTGCTTTTGAGGATAGACTTTTCAGGAAAGCAGAGAGGGCCAAATTGTCTGGGGCATTTGAAGGGGTTCCAGGAGGCAGTGAGAAGCAGCATCACTTTTCCCCGCTGGCACCTTTGCTGTGGCAGCAAAAGCTGGACGTTTGTCTTTTTTGCTCCAAACAGCGCCGAAAGTGAAAAAAGGTGCTTTTGAGGATAGCGTGCGCAGGAAAGCAGAGAGGGCCAAATTGTCTGGGGCATTTGAAGGGGTTCCAGGAGGCAGTGAGGACCAGCATCACTTTTCCCCGCTGGCACCTTTGCTGTGGCAGCAAAAGCTGGACGTTTGTCTTTTTTGCTCCAAACAGCGCCGAAAGTGAAAAAAGGTCCTTTTGAGGATAGAGTGCGCAGGAAAGCAGAGAGGGCCAAATTGTCTGGGGCATTTGAAGGGGTTCCAGGAGGCAGTGAGAAGCAGCATCACTTTTCCCCGCTGGCACCTTTGCTGTGGCAGCAAAAGCTGGACGTTTGTCTTTTTTGCTCCAAACAGCGCCGAAAGTGAAAAAAGGTGCTTTTGGGGATAGACTTTTCAGGAAAGCAGAGAGGGCCAAATTGTCTGGGGCATTTGAAGGGGTTCCAGGAGGCAGTGAGGACCAGCATCACTTTTCCCCGCTGGCACCTTTGCTGTGGCAGCAAAAGCTGGACGTTTGTCTTTTTTGCTCCAAACAGCGCCGAAAGTGAAAAAAGGTGCTTTTGAGGATAGACTTTTCAGGAAAGCAGAGAGGGCCAAATTGTCTGGGGCATTTGAAGGGGTTCCAGGAGGCAGTGAGGACCAGCATCACTTTTCCCCGCTGGCACCTTTGCTGTGGCAGCAAAAGCTGGACGTTTGTCTTTTTTGCTCCAAACAGCGCCGAAAGTGAAAAAAGGTGTTTTTGAGGATAGAGTGCGCAGGAAAGCAGAGAGGGCCAAATTGTCTGGGGCATTTGAAGGGGTTCCAGGAGGCAGTGAGAAGCAGCATCACTTTTCCCCGCTGGCACCTTTGCTGTGGCAGCAAAAGCTGGACGTTTGTCCTTTTTGCTCCAAACAGCGCCGAAAGTGAAAAAAGGTGCTTTTGAGGATAGCGTGCGCAGGAAAGCAGAGAGGGCCAAATTGTCTGGGGCATTTGAAGGGGTTCCAGGAGGCAGTGAGGACCAGCATCACTTTTCCCCGCTGGCACCTTTGCTGTGGCAGCAAAAGCTGGACGTTTGTCTTTTTTGCTCCAAACAGCGCCGAAAGTGAAAAAAGGTGCTTTTGAGGATAGATTTTGCAGGAAAGCAGAGAGGGCCAAATTGTCTGGGGCATTTGAAGGGGTTCCAGGAGGCAGTGAGAAGCAGCATCACTTTTCCCCGCTGGCACCTTTGCTGTGGCAGCAAAAGCTGGACGTTTGTCCTTTTTGCTCCAAACAGCGCCGAAAGTGAAAAAAGGTGCTTTTGAGGATAGACTTTTCAGGAAAGCAGAGAGGGCCAAATTGTCTGGGGCATTTGAAGGGGTTCCAGGAGGCAGTGAGAAGCAGCATCACTTTTCCCCGCTGGCACCTTTGCTGTGGCAGCAAAAGCTGGACGTTTGTCTTTTTTGCTCCAAACAGCGCCGAAAGTGAAAAAAGGTGCTTTTGAGGATAGCGTGCGCAGGAAAGCAGAGAGGGCCAAATTGTCTGGGGCATTTGAAGGGGTTCCAGGAGGCAGTGAGGACCAGCATCACTTTTCCCTGCTGGCACCTTCGCTGTGGCAGCAAAAGCAGGAGGTTTGTCTTTTTTGCTCCAAACAGCGCCGAAAGTGAAAAAAGGTGCTTTTGAGGATAGCGTGCGCAGGAAAGCAGAGAGGGCCAAATTGTCTGGGGCATTTGAAGGGGTTCCAGGAGGCAGTGAGGACCAGCATCACTTTTCCCTGCTGGCACCTTTGCTGTGGCAGCAAAAGCTGGACGTTTGTCTTTTTTGCTCCAAACAACGCCGAAAGTGAAAAAAGGTGCTTTTGAGGATAGCGTGCGCAGGAAAGCAGAGAGGGCCAAATTGTCTGGGGCATTTGAAGGGGTTCCAGGAGGCAGTGAGGACCAGCATCACTTTTCCCCGCTGGCACCTTTGCTGTGGCAGCAAAAGCTGGACGTTTGTCTTTTTTGCTCCAAACAGCGCCGAAAGTGAAAAAAGGTGCTTTTGAGGATAGACTTTTCAGGAAAGCAGAGAGGGCCAAATTGTCTGGGGCATTTGAAGGGGTTCCAGGAGGCAGTGAGGACCAGCATCACTTTTCCCCGCTGGCACCTTTGCTGTGGCAGCAAAAGCTGGACGTTTGTCTTTTTTGCTCCAAACAGCGCCGAAAGTGAAAAAAGGTGCTTTTGAGGATAGCGTGCGCAGGAAAGCAGAGAGGGCCAAATTGTCTGGGGCATTTGAAGGGGTTCCAGGAGGCAGTGAGAAGCAGCATCACTTTTCCCCGCTGGCACCTTTGCTGTGGCAGCAAAAGCTGGACGTTTGTCTTTTTTGCTCCAAACAGCGCCGAAAGTGAAAAAAGGTGCTTTTGAGGATAGACTTTTCAGGAAAGCAGAGAGGGCCAAATTGTCTGGGGCATTTGAAGGGGTTCCAGGAGGCAGTGAGAAGCAGCATCACTTTTCCCCGCTGGCACCTTTGCTGTGGTAGCAAAAGCTGGACGTTTGTCTTTTTTGCTCCAAACAGCGCCGAAAGTGAAAAAAGGTGCTTTTGAGGATAGACTTTTCAGGAAAGCAGAGAGGGCCAAATTGTCTGGGGCATTTGAAGGGGTTCCAGGAGGCAGTGAGGACCAGCATCACTTTTCCCCGCTGGCACCTTTGCTGTGGCAGCAAAAGCTGGACGTTTGTCTTTTTTGCTCCAAACAGCGCCGAAAGTGAAAAAAGGTGCTTTTGAGGATAGCGTGCGCAGGAAAGCAGAGAGGGCCAAATTGTCTGGGGCATTTGAAGGGGTTCCAGGAGGCAGTGAGAAGCAGCATCACTTTTCCCCGCTGGCACCTTTGCTGTGGCAGCAAAAGCTGGACGTTTGTCTTTTTTGCTCCAAACAGCGCCGAAAGTGAAAAAAGGTGCTTTTGAGGATAGCGTGCGCAGGAAAGCAGAGAGGGCCAAATTGTCTGGGGCATTTGAAGGGGTTCCAGGAGGCAGTGAGAAGCAGCATCACTTTTCCCCGCTGGCACCTTTGCTGTGGCAGCAAAAGCTGGACGTTTGTCTTTTTTGCTCCAAACAGCGCCGAAAGTGAAAAAAGGTGCTTTTGAGGATAGAGTGCGCAGGAAAGCAGAGAGGGCCAAATTGTCTGGGGCATTTGAAGGGGTTCCAGGAGGCAGTGAGAAGCAGCATCACTTTTCCCCGCTGGCACCTTTGCTGTGGCAGCAAAAGCTGGACGTTTGTCTTTTTTGCTCCAAACAGCGCCGAAAGTGAAAAAAGGTGCTTTTGAGGATAGCGTGCGCAGGAAAGCAGAGAGGGCCAAATTGTCTGGGGCATTTGAAGGGGTTCCAGGAGGCAGTGAGGACCAGCATCACTTTTCCCCGCTGGCACCTTTGCTGTGGCAGCAAAAGCTGGACGTTTGTCTTTTTTGCTCCAAACAGCGCCGAAAGTGAAAAAAGGTGCTTTTGAGGATAGCGTGCGCAGGAAAGCAGAGAGGGCCAAATTGTCTGGGGCATTTGAAGGGGTTCCAGGAGGCAGTGAGAAGCAGCATCACTTTTCCCCGCTGGCACCTTTGCTGTGGCAGCAAAAGCTGGACGTTTGTCTTTTTTGCTCCAAACAGCGCCGAAAGTGAAAAAAGGTGCTTTTGAGGATAGCGTGCGCAGGAAAGCAGAGAGGGCCAAATTGTCTGGGGCATTTGAAGGGGTTCCAGGAGGCAGTGAGAAGCAGCATCACTTTTCCCCGCTGGCACCTTTGCTGTGGCAGCAAAAGCTGGACGTTTGTCTTTTTTGCTCCAAACAGCGCCGAAAGTGAAAAAAGGTGCTTTTTAGGATAGAGTGCGCAGGAAAGCAGAGAGGGCCAAATTGTCTGGGGCATTTGAAGGGGTTCCAGGAGGCAGTGAGAAGCAGCATCACTTTTCCCCGCTGGCACCTTTGCTGTGGCAGCAAAAGCTGGACGTTTGTCTTTTTTGCTCCAAACAGCGCCGAAAGTGAAAAAAGGTGCTTTTGAGGATAGCGTGCGCAGGAAAGCAGAGAGGGCCAAATTGTCTGGGGCATTTGAAGGGGTTCCAGGAGGCAGTGAGGACCAGCATCACTTTTCCCCGCTGGCACCTTTGCTGTGGCAGCAAAAGCTGGACGTTTGTCTTTTTTGCTCCAAACAGGGCCGAAAGTGAAAAAAGGTGCTTTTGAGGATAGCGTGCGCAGGAAAGCAGAGAGGGCCAAATTGTCTGGGGCATTTGAAGGGGTTCCAGGAGGCAGTGAGGACCAGCATCACTTTTCCCCGCTGGCACCTTTGCTGTGGCAGCAAAAGCTGGACGTTTGTCTTTTTTGCTCCAAACAGCGCCGAAAGTGAAAAAAGGTGCTTTTGAGGATAGAGTGCGCAGGAAACAGAGAGGGCCAAATTGTCTGGGACATTTGAAGGGGTTCCAGGAGGCAGTGAGAAGCAGCATCACTTTTCCCCGCTGGCACCTTTGCTGTGGCAGCAAAAGCTGGACGTTTGTCTTTTTTGCTCCAAACAGCGCCGAAAGTGAAAAAAGGTGCTTTTGAGGATAGACTTTTCAGGAAAGCAGAGAGGGCCAAATTGTCTGGGGCATTTGAAGGGGTTCCAGGAGGCAGTGAGGACCAGCATCACTTTTCCCCGCTGGCACCTTTGCTGTGGCAGCAAAAGCTGGACGTTTGTCTTTTTTGCTCCAAACAGCGCCGAAAGTGAAAAAAGGTGCTTTTGAGGATAGACTTTTCAGGAAAGCAGAGAGGGCCAAATTGTCTGGGGCATTTGAAGGGGTTCCAGGAGGCAGTGAGGACCAGCATCACTTTTCCCCGCTGGCACCTTTGCTGTGGCAGCAAAAGCTGGACGTTTGTCTTTTTTGCTCCAAACAGCGCCGAAAGTGAAAAAAGGTGCTTTTGAGGATAGCGTGCGCAGGAAAGCAGAGAGGGCCAAATTGTCTGGGGCATTTGAAGGGGTTCCAGGAGGCAGTGAGAAGCAGCATCACTTTTCCCCGCTGGCACCTTTGCTGTGGCAGCAAAAGCTGGACGTTTGTCTTTTTTGCTCCAAACAGCGCCGAAAGTGAAAAAAGGTGCTTTTGAGGATAGCGTGCGCAGGAAAGCAGAGAGGGCCAAATTGTCTGGGGCATTTGAAGGGGTTCCAGGAGGCAGTGAGGACCAGCATCACTTTTCCCCGCTGGCACCTTTGCTGTGGCAGCAAAAGCTGGACGTTTGTCTTTTTTGCTCCAAACAGCGCCGAAAGTGAAAAAAGGTGCTTTTGAGGATAGCGTGCGCAGGAAAGCAGAGAGGGCCAAATTGTCTGGGGCATTTGAAGGGGTTCCAGGAGGCAGTGAGGACCAGCATCACTTTTCCCCGCTGGCACCTTTGCTGTGGCAGCAAAAGCTGGACGTTTGTCTTTTTTGCTCCAAACAGCGCCGAAAGTGAAAAAAGGTGCTTTTGAGGATAGAGTGCGCAGGAAACAGAGAGGGCCAAATTGTCTGGGACATTTGAAGGGGTTCCAGGAGGCAGTGAGAAGCAGCATCACTTTTCCCCGCTGGCACCTTTGCTGTGGCAGCAAAAGCTGGACGTTTGTCTTTTTTGCTCCAAACAGCGCCGAAAGTGAAAAAAGGTGCTTTTGAGGATAGACTTTTCAGGAAAGCAGAGAGGGCCAAATTGTCTGGGGCATTTGAAGGGGTTCCAGGAGGCAGTGAGGACCAGCATCACTTTTCCCCGCTGGCACCTTTGCTGTGGCAGCAAAAGCTGGACGTTTGTCTTTTTTGCTCCAAACAGCGCCGAAAGTGAAAAAAGGTGCTTTTGAGGATAGACTTTTCAGGAAAGCAGAGAGGGCCAAATTGTCTGGGGCATTTGAAGGGGTTCCAGGAGGCAGTGAGGACCAGCATCACTTTTCCCCGCTGGCACCTTTGCTGTGGCAGCAAAAGCTGGACGTTTGTCTTTTTTGCTCCAAACAGCGCCGAAAGTGAAAAAAGGTGCTTTTGAGGATAGCGTGCGCAGGAAAGCAGAGAGGGCCAAATTGTCTGGGGCATTTGAAGGGGTTCCAGGAGGCAGTGAGAAGCAGCATCACTTTTCCCCGCTGGCACCTTTGCTGTGGCAGCAAAAGCTGGACGTTTGTCTTTTTTGCTCCAAACAGCGCCGAAAGTGAAAAAAGGTGCTTTTGAGGATAGCGTGCGCAGGAAAGCAGAGAGGGCCAAATTGTCTGGGGCATTTGAAGGGGTTCCAGGAGGCAGTGAGGACCAGCATCACTTTTCCCCGCTGGCACCTTTGCTGTGGCAGCAAAAGCTGGACGTTTGTCTTTTTTGCTCCAAACAGCGCCGAAAGTGAAAAAAGGTCCTTTTGAGGATAGAGTGCGCAGGAAAGCAGAGAGGGCCAAATTGTCTGGGGCATTTGAAGGGGTTCCAGGAGGCAGTGAGAAGCAGCATCACTTTTCCCCGCTGGCACCTTTGCTGTGGCAGCAAAAGCTGGACGTTTGTCTTTTTTGCTCCAAACAGCGCCGAAAGTGAAAAAAGGTGCTTTTGGGGATAGACTTTTCAGGAAAGCAGAGAGGGCCAAATTGTCTGGGGCATTTGAAGGGGTTCCAGGAGGCAGTGAGGACCAGCATCACTTTTCCCCGCTGGCACCTTTGCTGTGGCAGCAAAAGCTGGACGTTTGTCTTTTTTGCTCCAAACAGCGCCGAAAGTGAAAAAAGGTGCTTTTGAGGATAGACTTTTCAGGAAAGCAGAGAGGGCCAAATTGTCTGGGGCATTTGAAGGGGTTCCAGGAGGCAGTGAGGACCAGCATCACTTTTCCCCGCTGGCACCTTTGCTGTGGCAGCAAAAGCTGGACGTTTGTCTTTTTTGCTCCAAACAGCGCCGAAAGTGAAAAAAGGTGTTTTTGAGGATAGAGTGCGCAGGAAAGCAGAGAGGGCCAAATTGTCTGGGGCATTTGAAGGGGTTCCAGGAGGCAGTGAGAAGCAGCATCACTTTTCCCCGCTGGCACCTTTGCTGTGGCAGCAAAAGCTGGACGTTTGTCTTTTTTGCTCCAAACAGCGCCGAAAGTGAAAAAAGGTGCTTTTGAGGATAGCGTGCGCAGGAAAGCAGAGAGGGCCAAATTGTCTGGGGCATTTGAAGGGGTTCCAGGAGGCAGTGAGGACCAGCATCACTTTTCCCCGCTGGCACCTTTGCTGTGGCAGCAAAAGCTGGACGTTTGTCTTTTTTGCTCCAAACAGCGCCGAAAGTGAAAAAAGGTGCTTTTGAGGATAGATTTTGCAGGAAAGCAGAGAGGGCCAAATTGTCTGGGGCATTTGAAGGGGTTCCAGGAGGCAGTGAGAAGCAGCATCACTTTTCCCCGCTGGCACCTTTGCTGTGGCAGCAAAAGCTGGACGTTTGTCCTTTTTGCTCCAAACAGCGCCGAAAGTGAAAAAAGGTGCTTTTGAGGATAGCGTGCGCAGGAAAGCAGAGAGGGCCAAATTGTCTGGGGCATTTGAAGGGGTTCCAGGAGGCAGTGAGAAGCAGCATCACTTTTCCCCGCTGGCACCTTTGCTGTGGCAGCAAAAGCTGGACGTTTGTCTTTTTTGCTCCAAACAGCGCCGAAAGTGAAAAAAGGTGCTTTTGAGGATAGCGTGCGCAGGAAAGCAGAGAGGGCCAAATTGTCTGGGGCATTTGAAGGGGTTCCAGGAGGCAGTGAGGACCAGCATCACTTTTCCCCGCTGGCACCTTTGCTGTGGCAGCAAAAGCTGGACGTTTGTCTTTTTTGCTCCAAACAGCGCCGAAAGTGAAAAAAGGTTCTTTTGAGGATAGAGTGCGCAGGAAAGCAGAGAGGGCCAAATTGTCTGGGGCAATTGAAGGGGTTCCAGGAGGCAGTGAGAAGCAGCATCACTTTTCCCCGCTGGCACCTTTGCTGTGGCAGCAAAAGCTGGACGTTTGTCCTTTTTGCTCCAAACAGCGCCGAAAGTGAAAAAAGGTGCTTTTGAGGATAGCGTGCGCAGGAAAGCAGAGAGGGCCAAATTGTCTGGGGCATTTGAAGGGGTTCCAGGAGGCAGTGAGAAGCAGCATCACTTTTCCCCGCTGGCACCTTTGCTGTGGCAGCAAAAGCTGGACGTTTGTCCTTTTTGCTCCAAACAGCGGCGAAAGTGAAAAAAGGTGCTTTTGAGGATAGACTTTTCAGGAAAGCAGAGAGGGCCAAATTGTCTGGGGCATTTGAAGGGGTTCCAGGAGGCAGTGAGAAGCAGCATCACTTTTCCCCGCTGGCACCTTTGCTGTGGCAGCAAAAGCTGGACGTTTGTCTTTTTTGCTCCAAACAGCGCCGAAAGTGAAAAAAGGTGCTTTTGAGGATAGACTTTTCAGGAAAGCAGAGAGGGCCAAATTGTCTGGGGCATTTGAAGGGGTTCCAGGAGGCAGTGAGGACCAGCATCACTTTTCCCCGCTGGCACCTTTGCTGTGGCAGCAAAAGCTGGACGTTTGTCTTTTTTGCTCCAAACAGCGCCGAAAGTGAAAAAAGGTGCTTTTGAGGATAGCGTGCGCAGGAAAGCAGAGAGGGCCAAATTGTCTGGGGCATTTGAAGGGGTTCCAGGAGGCAGTGAGGACCAGCATCACTTTTCCCCGCTGGCACCTTTGCTGTGGCAGCAAAAGCTGGACGTTTGTCTTTTTTGCTCCAAACAGCGCCGAAAGTGAAAAAAGGTGCTTTTGAGGATAGAGTGCGCAGGAAAGCAGAGAGGGCCAAATTGTCTGGGGCATTTGAAGGGGTTCCAGGAGGCAGTGAGAAGCAGCATCACTTTTCCCCGCTGGCACCTTTGCTGTGGCAGCAAAAGCTGGACGTTTGTCTTTTTTGCTCCAAACAGCGCCGAAAGTGAAAAAAGGTGCTTTTGAGGATAGCGTGCGCAGGAAAGCAGAGAGGGCCAAATTGTCTGGGGCATTTGAAGGGGTTCCAGGAGGCAGTGAGAAGCAGCATCACTTTTCCCCGCTGGCACCTTTGCTGTGGCAGCAAAAGCTGGACGTTTGTCTTTTTTGCTCCAAACAGCGCCGAAAGTGAAAAAAGGTGCTTTTGAGGATAGACTTTTCAGGAAAGCAGAGAGGGCCAAATTGTCTGGGGCATTTGAAGGGGTTCCAGGAGGCAGTGAGGACCAGCATCACTTTTCCCCGCTGGCACCTTTGCTGTGGCAGCAAAAGCTGGACGTTTGTCTTTTTTGCTCCAAACAGCGCCGAAAGTGAAAAAAGGTGCTTTTGAGGATAGCGTGCGCAGGAAAGCAGAGAGGGCCAAATTGTCTGGGGCATTTGAAGGGGTTCCAGGAGGCAGTGAGAAGCAGCATCACTTTTCCCCGCTGGCACCTTTGCTGTGGCAGCAAAAGCTGGACGTTTGTCTTTTTTGCTCCAAACAGCGCCGAAAGTGAAAAAAGGTGCTTTTGAGGATAGAGTGCGCAGGAAAGCAGAGAGGGCCAAATTGTCTGGGGCATTTGAAGGGGTTCCAGGAGGCAGTGAGGACCAGCATCACTTTTCCCCGCTGGCACCTTTGCTGTGGCAGCAAAAGCTGGACGTTTGTCTTTTTTGCTCCAAACAGCGCCGAAAGTGAAAAAAGGTGCTTTTGAGGATAGACTTTTCAGGAAAGCAGAGAGGGCCAAATTGTCTGGGGCATTTGAAGGGGTTCCAGGAGGCAGTGAGGACCAGCATCACTTTTCCCCGCTGGCACCTTTGCTGTGGCAGCAAAAGCTGGACGTTTGTCTTTTTTGCTCCAAACAGCGCCGAAAGTGAAAAAAGGTGCTTTTGAGGATAGCGTGCGCAGGAAAGCAGAGAGGGCCAAATTGTCTGGGGCATTTGAAGGGGTTCCAGGAGGCAGTGAGAAGCAGCATCACTTTTCCCCGCTGGCACCTTTGCTGTGGCAGCAAAAGCTGGACGTTTGTCTTTTTTGCTCCAAACAGCGCCGAAAGTGAAAAAAGGTGCTTTTGAGGATAGCGTGCGCAGGAAAGCAGAGAGGGCCAAATTGTCTGGGGCATTTGAAGGGGTTCCAGGAGGCAGTGAGAAGCAGCATCACTTTTCCCCGCTGGCACCTTTGCTGTGGTAGCAAAAGCTGGACGTTTGTCTTTTTTGCTCCAAACAGCGCCGAAAGTGAAAAAAGGTGCTTTTGAGGATAGACTTTTCAGGAAAGCAGAGAGGGCCAAATTGTCTGGGGCATTTGAAGGGGTTCCAGGAGGCAGTGAGGACCAGCATCACTTTTCCCCGCTGGCACCTTTGCTGTGGCAGCAAAAGCTGGACGTTTGTCTTTTTTGCTCCAAACAGCGCCGAAAGTGAAAAAAGGTGCTTTTGAGGATAGCGTGCGCAGGAAAGCAGAGAGGGCCAAATTGTCTGGGGCATTTGAAGGGGTTCCAGGAGGCAGTGAGAAGCAGCATCACTTTTCCCCGCTGGCACCTTTGCTGTGGCAGCAAAAGCTGGACATTTGTCTTTTTTGCTCCAAACAGCGCCGAAAGTGAAAAAAGGTGCTTTTGAGGATAGCGTGCGCAGGAAAGCAGAGAGGGCCAAATTGTCTGGGGCATTTGAAGGGGTTCCAGGAGGCAGTGAGAAGCAGCATCACTTTTCCCCGCTGGCACCTTTGCTGTGGCAGCAAAAGCTGGACGTTTGTCTTTTTTGCTCCAAACAGCGCCGAAAGTGAAAAAAGGTGCTTTTGAGGATAGAGTGCGCAGGAAACCAGAGAGGGCCAAATTGTCTGGGGCATTTGAAGGGGTTCCAGGAGGCAGTGAGAAGCAGCATCACTTTTCCC